>NC_033659.1:2032238-2044458 GCF_001601855.1 Plasmodium reichenowi | reverse complement strand
TTCTGACAATATTTTTGTTATTTCCTTTTTATTTTAATATTTATATACATAAGAAGAAAATACATATGTTATTATATTTACATATAATTACATAATATAATATAAATAATAATATATTAATATTGCCGAAATTATACTTAAAAAAATATTTATATATATTTTTTGGTATATTTCTTATATTTACGTATATATAATTGTATATATATATATATATATTATATATATAATATATATATTATATAATATTTTATATAAAAAAGCAGTATACATAGAATATTATATAATATTTAATTTGAACATACTTATTTTATTTATTTAATATAGATAATATTATAATATATTAATAAAGTATAATTTATATATTAATAAAATATGAAGTCCAAAAAAAGGTCGCAAATTAGAAAAGGAAAAAATTCAACATGCAAATATAATGATCATGAAAAGAACAAAAAGCATATTACAGAGAGAACAGATGATTTGCATTTGGGTCTTACAGAAGGTAATAATATATAAAAAAATATATAATAAATATATAAATAGAATATATAATATATTATACATATATATATATATATATATATATTATGTATATATTATGTTGAATTTTTTTGTATGTATCATAAATATGTATTATTATTATATATATTATATATTTTGACATTTTAGAAGTATAATAATATTTTTATATATAATAGAATAATTAATGAATTTTTTAATAAATTCATTTTAATTTATATATTATTTTATATTATATTATATTATATATATTTATCTATTATATAATATTTTTTATTTTATTTTTTATTTCTTTTTTTAAATAAAATTATTCTTTTTTTTTATATATTATATAAGTATATATTTTTTTGACTTAGTCTATTTATTAATAATTTTATAAATATATAATTTTTTTTTTTTTTTTTATATCTTATATAATATTTTATAAATAATATAAAATTTGTAAATGCAACCAATATATTTAATATTATTTTGTTATTAATTTATATTTATATATATATTAAATAATATTCTATATATTATTTGATTTTATATAATATATGTGGTTATATATATATATATTGAATATATTTATAAGTAATTTTTTTTTTTTTTTTTTTTTTTTTGGTTGCAAGGGGTTATTTATTTTAATACATGAGATATATATATAATTATATATATATATATATATATATATAATATAATATAATGTGAATAAATACATATTATAATATATATATAGCCCATTATCAAAATGAAGATTATTTATTTATTTATTATTACATAATTTATGTTTTTATAAAAATATAAATATTTTTCCTTTTTTTTTATTTATATACATTTTAGTAGAACAGAACATAAGTAATGTGAAAGAAGAAGAAAATGTATTAGTTCTTGATAAAAGTAACGAATTGAATACTATTGCATGCAATGAGAAAAATATTGGATTAGAAGAAAAAGAAAATATTCTAGTTAATATAAATAAGAATTATGTATCTGAAACTACTGATAATATATCATCAGAGTTTAAAGAGACAGAAAAAATTATACACGATAAAAATTTTGATAAATTAGATAAAGAACATAATAATACAAAAGATAATATTATAGTTAATAATATGAAAAATGCGTCTGATAAAAAAAGTGGTATTCTCACCACGGTTTCTAGTTTATCGAATGATGAACTTATAAAAGATATTGATGAAAAAAAGATAATTTCTGAAAATGATGATAAAAAAAATGAATTAAATGATAATAATAATAATAATAATAATAATATTTTAAAAAATAATAATAACATAGAAGTTACTTATAATATTGATAATAAAGACAGTGAAACATTAAACAGTGAAAATAATTTTGTTCAAGATAATTCATTACCTAGTCCCATTACAAATGAAAATCATCAAGATGTAAATAATAATGTGAATAAAAGAAAAATTAAAAAATTAGTTGAAAAGAAGCCTGATGAAACTAACACAAGGAAATTAAGAAAAAAATCTGTGAAAAAGAATAAAAAAGATATAATTTATCCTTTGAATGGAGAAATTGTAGAACAAATTGATTGTGTTAAAAAGGAAATGACAAATGGAAATCTTGAGCTAAAAAATGAGGTGTCTTTTGAAAATAATGAAATGATTGTAAGTTGTATACAAGATGAAAATGTAAAAAATTCTGATTTTATCAAAAATGAATATAATAAAGAAACAAAAGATATCACAGAATCAAATAACGAGTTAGAAAATAAAAAAATATCGTACAATGAAACCAACCTTTCAGAAAATGACGCTTTGATTGTGATGTCAGAAAAATCTTTAAATCCATATGTGAATAATGATTTAGAAAATTCTACCGGCAGTCCTATGAATAGCTTTTCACAAAGTAATATAAATACTGAGAATACGTTAATGAGTAATAATGATATTATTAATAAGGTCGTGCAGGAAGGAGACGTTCTTATGGATGAACAAGAATCATCACAATTAAATTGTGCAAATGTTATGAATGTAACATCCAAGGTGATAAGAAGAAGGAGGATAAGAAGTAAGAAAAAATCAATTGATAAAGACATAAAGGGTAGTAATGAAATTCTGTTGTTAGAAAATATAGAAAATAATAATAGCATACATATTAGTGGTAATGATAGAAGAAGTACCAATTTATATATCGAAGGTGCTCAAGCTAATATAACTACAACTGAATTAGTTCAAGAAAATGCTTTAGCAGTAACGTTTACAAGTGAACGTAAAAGAAGGGGAAGGAAAAAGAAAGATCCAAATAATTTTGATTTTCTAATAGAACCCCTTTCAAAAGAAAAAAGAAATAGTGTTGTAGTCGAAAAAAGAATTATACCTAGAGATAATGAACCTAGAAGAATTCGAAAACATGATACAAGGGGAAAAGAATTATATGATAATATGGATGAACATGACTTAAATCTAGTACATAAGTTAAGCGATAGAAAAAGTGGAAGAAGTAATATTGTTAATCATTTATTGCCTTTTAGAAGATCACGAAATTTTTATGATACTGAATCATCTGATAATGATAATGAAGAAAGAAGAAGACATAAGAGAAGGCATATGAACTCCTTTGAACGATCTGAAAGAGTTAGAAATAATTTTAGACGTAAACATCTAGGAAAAGAAGCATTTTTAGAAAACGTGGATAGAAGACTTTTTCCAAATGAAGATTTTATGGTTAAAGAAGAATTTATGGATAATGTTAATAGTTTAAATACTGTATTTAATTTTAATCATGAGTTTTTAAAATTTTTACGTAAAGTAAGTAGATTTGAAGATATTAATTATGATGCCATGTTGAAATTTTTAGGAGATATACAAATAAAATTATCACGTAGTATTCGAGACGAATTCCCTCCTGAATTTTTTGAAACTCATCATGCGAGCGAATCTTTTTACGCCATGAGTCATATAGTGGATATCTTGAATAATAATAATGAAATTTTAACCAAGTTGAATCAATTGGAATACAAGTTTTATTATGATTATTTAAAAAATAAATCAATTCAGAATATATATAATAGTAATTCTAATTCCAATGATAAATTTGTTAATAATAATAAACACGAAAGTGTAAACTGGAATATATCAGCACGTGATATAACCAATGAGTCTAGTTATCGAAGTGGGCAATATCATAATGCTGAAGAAGAAGGCGGAGAAGTTTTTGAAATATCTAGGAATGAATGTAATATTCCTTTAAATAATTCTAATAATGAATATATAGAATCTGTGGATATAAATATGAATGAAAGTCGAAGAAGCACAGGAGGAAAGGACACCTTAACAAATGATATGAAACAGGAATATGATATGTATATGAATAATGATACAAGTCATAATAATAATAACAATAATAACAATAATTATGTTGGAGATAGTAGTAGAACCATCCGTCATCGAATTAATCATACGGAAAATACTGCTGCAACAAATATTAATAAAACGAATGATCAATGTGTAGATGCAAATGATAAGGATAATGAAAATGATGATATATCTAGGAGAATTATGGAATTGGAGAAGGAAAAGAATCATGGAACTATACGAGATGATGTACAAAATGTTGACGCGACACATAAATTAAGTATGCAGAATAGAATTAATTTTGTATGTGATGAACTTAATCATTTAATTAAAAAAACTTTGAAAAGTGAAGTGGAAACAGATGGTAATAATGCCTTTGGTAGACGATATGAAAATATATCGGAAAGAACATTATATAAAAATTATGTATCTACCAATTTATATAGAACTAAAATAGTAAAGGATGATGAATATACAAATGAAGGAATACAAGGAAAAAAACTTGAAGAAGATAATGGAAAAAGAAGAAGAAGGAGAAGAAGACGAAGAAAAGGTGAAGGAAATTATGAAAATATTGTATTTTCATCAAATAATAATGATACAAAAAATATGGAAGGAATTGTGATGGACAAATATTCTGATTATTTTAGAAAGTTAAATGAAATAAGTCCAAATAGAATAGAAAATGAAAGAAATGATGATTATAACCGTGAAGAAAGTAGTTGTTCATCATCAGATGAATCGTCCAATTACAATTTTGTATGTACAAAAAGAAAAAATGAAAATAACAACAACTTGAACAAAAAAGATATTAGCGAGAACAAGGAGTATGAGAATAATAAGGATAAACTTAATTTGACTTTTGAATGTATTAATGAAGTTCATAATGAAAAAGAGGAAAAAGCTGATAAAAATGAACCTAATAATTTAAGTGAATTAAAATTTAATAATAAAGAAGATGAAGAATTTAAAATTAATAAAGAAAATGCTAATATGAATTTAGACAATGTGTTAAAAAATGATAATATGAAAGAAAAAAATGAAAATCACAACAATGATGGAAATAAGGATAATATATCAAGTGATATGATGGAATGCTGTAAGGTGAAGGAAGAAAAATTTGATACAAAAAATGGGAATACTACATATTTTATAAATAATGAGACAAGAAAAGATATATTAGAAGTACATGATTTAAATCATAAGGAAAAAGATTTTGTTAATCAACCTAATTGTACATTACAAGATATATTTTTGGACAATACTAAAAGCAATAACGAAAATTATAATTTAGAAAAAGGAGATGAAGTAATAGACGATGAACATGCAGGTACAACTGATAAAGAAGAGGAAGATAATGAAAACATAACACATGGAGATAGTGTTTTAAATGACAATGATGTTGTAAATATTAATAATAATACTACGGAATCAGAAAGAAATAGAAGATCAACACATATTAATAACAATGATTCCTTGGTAAGAATACAATGTGCTCATTCCTTAAGATATCCAAACGAACATCAAGAATTTCATAGTACCCAAGAAGATATTTGGAAAACAAAAGAATTTAAAAAAAATTATACAGATTGCTACAATTTAAATATAGATTGTAATGCTGCTATTGAGAATATGACCAGATATGAACGTGAACAAACTATTAGCAATTTACTAAAGGATACATTTAATCTTAAGTATGAAGATTATTCTAATTTAAATATGGATAAAACACAAAAAGAAATTTTAAACTGCTTAAGAATGATATCTAGAATAAAAAAAATATTTTTTGATGAATGCTCTAAAATGATAAATAATCAAATATCAGTTCTAGAGAGAAATTATACAATTCCGGACTGTTCATTGACCTTATTAAAAAACACATTTGGATATAATGAAAATGAAAATTGATTTAAGAAAATATATATATATATATATATATATATATATATATTTAATATTTAAATTTTTTCTTATACAGTTTTTTCCATATATATATATATATATATATAATATTTGCGTGTTATATACCATAACATTAAGAATATATTTTTAATTTTATTTATTATGAATTTTTTTATATTAATTTTTTTTTTTTTTTTTTTTCCTTTTTTTTCATTCATATATAAAACCGAAATAAAAATTAAAATAATAGAATAATAAATAAATAATATATTTTGGTTAAAACGGGATTAAATAAATAAATATATATATATATATATATATTATTGATGAATTTTATTTTTAGATTTTTCTTTCTTTGATTAAATGTATATAGTTTCAAAATAATCTTAAATCATAAGAGATTATTACATCTTTATTAATTTTTAATTTTTATATTATAATAATTGTAATAGTAATTATGCAAAAAAATTTTTAAATTAAAAATTTCTACTATTCAGTTAAAAATATAAGCTATAAAATATATATGATTATTGTTAGTTCATTAACATATATATATATGGAGTGAAAAAATAATAGATTATACATTAAATGATAAAAAATTGTCAAAAATCTAATTACGATAAAGGAATAATAAAATAATATTAAAAGTATATACATGTTTTGTATATAAAAATAATATAAATACTTTTTAAATATGCTTTATATAAATATATATATATATTATTACCGTGTGTTTTTTGTACACATATATATAAATATATATATTTATTTATTTCTTTTTTTTTTTTTTTTTTTTTCGTTCTTTATTTCTTTTTTAATATATGCTGCTTTTTTAATATAAAATAAATATATACATTATCTTAATTTACACATAAGTAATTTTAAATATATATTATGAAACTCATTTACATATTTCTTGTAGTAATGGTTAAAAATGCAGAATATTTTTTAAAGTTTATCTAAATATTGATCTAATTGTGGCATTTCAACTTTAATACCTTTTCTTTCTCTGATGTTCATAATAATTTTGTATGAGTTTTTGTTTGAATCAAATGGATCGTCATATAATACAGACCAGTGATCAAAGACACATTGTGGGAAAGCTTGACCAGATGTAGCAGCACGTAAAGCTGAGGTGAAACCAAATGATTCAGAGACAGGTAAGTGAGATTGTATTTTTAATAATGGAGTACCTAATTTCTGTTCTTCTGATATAACAATACCTCTTCTTTTGTTCAAAACACCATACACACCACTAACAACATCTTGTGGACAACTGATATCGACAAGATAGATTGGTTCAACTAATCTTGGGAAAGCTGTTAATTCACATGCATAAATACATTTTTTACATGCAGGCATAATTTGTCCAGCACCTCTGTGGATAGCATCAGCGTGCATATGAACATCTAACATTCTGAATTCTATACCTCTCATATTTTCTTCACATAAAACACCTTCTTTGGATGCCCATTGGAAAGCTGCAACACAATGTACTTTAATTTCGTTCATGTATTGAATACCACTTGTGTTATCTGTTAACAAGTTAGGACCAATAGTTTCTGGACCGAATGCCCAAATTTTAAGAGCTAAGTTCTTATCCCATTGAAAGTTGCTGTGTAAGTAGTTTGCTCTTGTTTTTGGATCATCTTTATCTGATACTTTATTTTTATCTATAGCTTCTGGTAAACCTTCAGCTAATGGATAAGCTTTCATGAATAAACGGTTGTGTTTGTTTGGTGATTTTCCTAAACAAGTTATGGTAGATTCTTCTGTTACTGTTTCTCTGTATGATACGACTGGATCAGATACAATGAAATCAATTTGTGCATATTCGTCTTTTAAATCTTTCAAACATATTTCAATATGTAATTCACCACAACCAGATATAATGTGTTCTCCACTTTCATCGGTAGTACATAAGACTAATGGATCCGATTTTGCTAATTTCTTAAGACCGTCAACTAATTTTGGTAATTGTTTGCTATCTTTTGGTTTGACAGCAACACGCACAACAGGTGACACACTGTATTTCATATCAGCAATATTGTGAGCTTCTTTAAATGTAGTAATAGTACCTGATTTTACTATATATTGATCTACACCAACTAAACAACATGTGTTACCACATGGAACATCTTGTACTTGTTCGGTATATCTACCCATCATTAAAACAGTTCTCTGAATATTCTTTTCATACAAATCTGTTTTTTCACCTGGAACATAGTGTGGTCCTTGAATTCTAACTTTTTGTCCTGTAGCTACAGTACCAGAAAAGACACGACCAAAAGCATAAAATCTACCCTTATCAGATGTAGGAACCATTTTTGATATATACATCATTAATGGACCATTAGGATCACAATTACGGATGGCATTAGCTGCTTCATCATCCATTGGACCTTCATATAAGTTTTCAACACGGTATTTTTGTGCATCAGCTGGAGAAGGTAAGTGTGTAACAATCATTTCTAATAATGTATCACCTGCTGGTAACCACAATTGCATAGCTTTTTTTAAAAGTTGTTTTCCTGTCAATAATTTGTCATCTCCTTTTAATTCGACACCAATGTTTGTTAACATTTTAGTATATTTTTCTTTATCATCATTCATGATAGATTGACACAAGTTTAAAATTGGTTCCATAATAAATTGACAGAAACCTCTTTTATAACCTTCTTGTTGATTCTTAGACCATTTTTTGGTTTTGGCGTCATAAAAACTGTTACCCCATAAACGTTGCATCATTTTCTTTTTTTCGATACCAAATTTTTTGGAATAGATTCTTGAAAAGGTTTCTAAGGTAAATGCCCATCCTTGTAAACCAGAACCAAAAGATACAGTACCTTTTTCTGGATATACTTGAATATCACCCATTAATTTGTCAGTATATGTAGAGATAATGACATTAACACTTTCAATAGTTCTTGCGAAGGTTTGATAAATATCTTCAACTTCCATTTGTAATTCCAATAAAGCTCTGTCAACTTTATTAACGTGTAACACAGGCTTAATCCTCTCTCCTAAGGCTTGATATAAGACAGTTTCTGTTTGTACACATACACCTTCAATAGTATCAACAACAACTAAAGCACCATCTGTAACTCTTAATGCTGCAGTAACTTCTGATGAAAAATCTACATGCCCTGGGGAATCAATAAGGTTAATTAAAAAGGGCTTCTTTCCTTCTCCATCTTCTAAATCATGTTCAAAATACATAGATATACCAGTGGATTTAATAGTAATACATCTTTCTTGTTCATCTTGCCTAGTATCAGTAAAACGAGCATCTCCAGCATTCTTACTAGATATAATACCAGCTTTAGAAACTAGAGAATCTGTTAATGTTGATTTCCCATGATCGACATGTGCTATAACAGACATGTTCCTAATTTGTTTGGTTTTGTTCATGATCTCACGAACTTGATCTACCGTAAAGTTCACCATTTTGCTATCAGTTTTTTTTTTTTTTTTTTCTTATAAATAAATTAAATATGTGTTATGAATTTTTCTTTATTAAATAAATAAATAAATATATATAAATATAAATATAAATATAAATACAAATATATATATATATATATATATATATTTTTAAATAATATTTATATAAGTATAAAATAATTTTTTTAAAAATAAATATATATTAATATAATATATATTATATATATATATATATATATATGTATTCTTTTTTTATATATATATTTATATATATATATAAATATAAAAAGTATTTACAAATCCTTTTTATTATTTTCTTATTAATTTTATAAACATATATATATATATATATATATAATATATTATAATTTGTTTATTTTTTCAATTATTCATATATAAATTTAAAAATTTGTTTTTAAAAAAAAAATTATACTGAATATTTAATTTTCACAAAATGTAATTTTAATGATGTTTAATATTTTTATTATAAAACTTATTCAACAGTTTTTTTTTTCTTATAATTATCATTTTTATTTATAAAAATTAGTATATATTATTTATAAAATATATTCTTCTTGGTTTTTTATAATTTTAAATTGTATAACAGATAAAAAAAAAAAAAATAATTAAATAAAACATAAATAAAAATAAATATTTACATATAAATAAAACGTATATAATTTACTTAAATGTATTTTTTTTTTTTTTTTTTAATGTAATAAAATTTATAACAAAAATTATATGTTACAAAAAACTGTGCTTATTAATAAAAAATATAACATACTTATTATTTTATATATATATAATATATAATATTTACATAATATAAAATGATATACATCATATATTATATACATTAATATATATTTTATAAACTCTTAATGATATTACATATTTTAAAAAAAAATTATGTTAAAAATATATATTTTATTATATATATATATATATATATATATATAGTAAGATCCATAAAAATGTATATTTTATATATAGGTAAAAAGATTTATATATTAAATATATAATAATAAATATATTACAATTTTTTTTAAATTTATATAATATATATATATATATATATATATATATATGAAAATTATTTTTTTTTTATTCTAATACTTTTTTATTATACACATAAAAAACAAAAGAGTATCCATAGAATATGTAAGTATATATTATTTATTACATATATATAATATATATTTATTATATATATATTATAACTTATATGTATTAAAAAAAATATATATAATATTATATTATATTATATTATATTATATATATGTTTATATACACAATAAATTATATTTTTATAAAAAGAAAAAAAAAAAAGAAAAGAGGGGAAGTTCATATATGTATATAAAATTCTTAGTATACAATAATGTATTGTAACGAACATATTTTGCTTAATTAATTTTTCAGTGCAAATAAAAAATATTTAATTATAAATTTTGTTTCTTATAAACATTATTGTAGAGAATTTAAATATAAGAGCACTATAAGAAAAGGAGGGGATATAAAATAATATATATTATATTCACGATTTATATGAAAGTATATATATATATATTCTATCTACGCTCAAAGGGGTATATATTATATATATGTATAATATATGGATTATTTAATAAAAAAAATATATTATAATATTATATATATAAAATAAATTAATATATATATAAATATATATTATATAATATTTATTATTATATATATTAACATTATTATTTAACAATATGATGTTATTATAATATTATAATAATTAAATATTTTTTAATAATAATTATTAAATATTTTTGCATATATACTTTAAAGAATGTATAGAAATATATATATATATATATTATAATATAATATATATACAATTTTTTTTGTATAAAAAGTTAAAATTTATATAAATTAAAAAATAAAAAAAAATCCATAATAAAACAGTTTTATATCCTTAAATATTTACCTTTTTATATTAAAATATTAACATAAATATATCTTATTTGAAATATCTTGGTAGAAGATAATTTTTTTTTTTTCCAATATAATCAATGTATAATTTTATAGGTTATAACAAAAATATGAAATACATTTTTAAATAATTTAAATATTGTTAAAAAAATATGAAAGTATAATGGATTACACATAATAATGTATACATATGGATATGTATAATAAGCTCTAAAAAATTGGTTTATGAATTTTTCGTTATTTCGTTATTTTGTTTTTTTATTATTTTTTTTTTTTATTATTTTTTTTTTTTTTCCTAAAATCATATTATTGATAAATTTTACAAACAGTTATTTTTGGACCATTAAATAATTTTTTTTTTTTTTTGTGTATTATTTTATGATTATTTTATTTATTAATAAATTGTATTTATTAATATTAATATAAGCATTGCAAAAAAAATATGTTATATAGACATCGAAATAATAAAAAAAAAAAAAAAAAAATTAATTTGTAAAAGAACAATGTATAAATATCATTTTAACAATGTTCAAATTTTATGATGGAAAATAAAATTTATTATATCTTATAAAACTTTTGAATAACTTATGTATTTAAAAAGTTTGTTCTTTAATAATTTATAATGAAGATCATATACTTTATTCTTTTCTCTTTTTTTTTTTTGTATTCTTTACTTTGTGTTTCTTTCTTTTACTTCATTTTAAGATAAATGTAACGTATTCTTAAAAATAAATAATTGATAAAACACAAAAGGGAAAATTATACAAGATATATTACCATGTGCACATTATTTATGGATTAATAGAACAATAAATTAAATATAGAAATATTATTGTAATAATGTTGATTTTATAAATAGATAACATTTTTGTAATTCTTTTATTTTTCCTTATTTTTTGAAAATAGATAATTTTTTGGATAATTATAATATATATATATATAATATATATATATATTTGTGTATGTGGAATAATATATAATACTTCATATTATGCTTTATATATATATATATATATATATTTAAATATTCAAAATATTCCTAATATTATTTTATATTATAATGTATTAAAATAAAAATATTATATATATATATA
>NC_033659.1:2019609-2032138 GCF_001601855.1 Plasmodium reichenowi | reverse complement strand
CTTTATTATATGATTAGGTTATACACATAGAAAAAATATATAATTAAAGATACATACATATATGAATATATTTATATATATGTATATATTTATATATATGTATATATTTATATATATGTAATATATTTATATATATGTATATATTTATATATATTTATATATTTAGTACATTTAGTTGTTTATTTAAATTTATGAAAGGAAGATGTTTTCTTTAATTAGGTCTGTTTTTTCTAACATACAGAATGAGGATGATTTAAAAATATTAATTATAGGTGAAGGAGGTTCAGGAAAAAGTTCGTTATTTAATTTAATTAGTAGCTATAATAATAAAAGTAAATATGAAATATTAAATACATCGTTATCAAAAAATGAAAGTACATCAAATTGTGCCTTAGGTTTTAATACAACAAAAATAAAATTTCATAAAAATTGTCTCAAAATATATGATTTACAAGGTACAGCAGATAATACAATAGAAATTTATGATTGTTATTATCACGATAGTGATGTAATATTTTATGTAATTGATTCAAAATATGAGAGTCATATTTTTAAAACGATTATTTATTTATCATGTTTATTTATGAATAATGAAGAAAAGAAAAGAATGGATAATGAACAATTTTTTAAACCTATTATTATACTAGCAAATAAATCTGATGATGGAACATCTTTTTTTTCAGCTCCTTGTATTTCAAATTATATAAAATCTATAGATATTTATAAAAATGATACCTTTTGGCAATATGCTATATCAAATGATAATATCTTTTTAAATTTTTATCTGAATGCTCTATATGAAAAATTATGTAATTATTTTTTCATAAATAATATTTCGTTTGAACAATTTTTAAAAGAACAATCTATACATAATTATAATGATAATAATAAATATAGTGATGATCATTTAAATTTCCAAGACAAAAAAAAAATGAATAATCTTATTAATGATATAAAACAAAAGAAAAAAACGTCTTTAACCATAAATGATATAGAAAATAATAATATACTTATTAATCTATTAAAACAAATAATAAATGAGAATATTAATAATTATAAGAATATGCCAATACAAGTCTACAATATTAGTGTACATAATAATAAAGGAATTTACGAAATACTTCTATCCCTTTTTGAAAAAAAATATCAAAGTAAATGTGATAGAAAAAATACAAATCAAATAATAAAAAAAGAACTTTCTAATGCTGAAACAATAGTAACAACACCAAATAAAGAAAAAACAAATGTTCAAAACAGTATGAATGATCGACAAGAAGAAACAACTACTTATTTGAATTCATCCAAAAATAATATTTATAATGTATCAAATAATAATTTAAACAATGAATGTTTTTCTTATACACACGAAAATAATACAAAGATTATAGAAGGAAAAAATAATGACACCAATGTATCCTCACAACATAATAATTTTCTTATGTATGAATATGATAATAAAGGAATTAATTTATTTATCGACCATATCCAATATTTATACTTTCATAAGGAAAATGATGTGAACATATTTCCAGAAGATTTATATTTATGGAATAATCAAAATTTGAAATATAAAAAAGAATTTAGCAGTTCAAAAAAAAAAAAAAAAAAAAAAAACTTAATAAAAGGAGTACAAGAAAAAATAAATCTAAAAGAAATACCAGAACATGAACATTCTGAAGAAATTAAACCCTCAAAGGAGGACACAAACATAATACAAGCAAAATATTTAATAGAAAAAGAAAGTGCTAATATATCTAGTAGTAAATCATTTAAAAAAAATATAAATTTAGACAATGAAACAGTACAAAAAAAAAGAGAAGATCATGAAAATATTTTATGTATGCATAATGAAAATCGAATAGAAAATAAAAATATAAGATTACCAAAATATGATATAAATAACCCAATAGAAATGAAACAAAATACCATGATAGTAGAATCATTTTCTCATGATAAAGAAAATGGTGTGATACAAAAGGATACACCTGTTAAACAAACAAGTGGTGTTCATTATGATGTACAGAAAAAAATGAACCATATGAAAACCTTAGATGAGCATTTGAAGGATAATGAAAGAAAAACTACAAATTCATTTCTTGTGGAAGGAAGCACGTACGAAGTAGGAGAAGAAGATGAAACTAAAGAAGAAGACGAAGAAATATACAAACGTGTACACAAAGCAATTTATTTTGAAAAGATAGAAAAGGACAAAAATGATTTAAAAGATAATATAAAGAAAGTACAAATAGAAGAACAAATTAATGAAAAATGTTACAGTAGTTATTTAGAAAATGAAAAAAAGAATGATGCTTCAGATAATAATCAAATGAAAAAAAAAAAAAAAAGTTCTATTGACAAAACGTTTGATAAAACAAATTGTTTAGATAATTATAATTATATGAATAAAAAAGATAATGATGATGATAAAACAAATTATATATATAAAAATAAAATAAATAAAAAAAGATATACTATTATAGAAAAAATTAAAAAAAAAAAAAAAAAATTCTTGTTTAAAAAAAAACAACTTATGAACGACACAGATGAAAATTCTAGTAATTCTGTGGAAGATATTAATACAATGAATATAATGCGCATAGATTCGTTGAATGAAATATGAGAATGAAAAATGAAGATACTTAGATATTCTTCAAAATTTTTACATATACCATTTGTTAAAATAATTGTACTTCAATGCTTCATTGTATATACATATATATATATATATATATATATGTGTACATTTTTTTTGTGTTTTGATATTATGATTTATATAATTATTTTATTATATCCTTATTTTTTCACCCATTTTTTTTTTTTTTTTTTATTTTTATTTTTTTTTTTATTTTAATTTTTTTTTTCTTTTTTTTTGTCATTTTAATATTCTTACAATATAACCTTCATTTTTTTCCATGGTTCCATATAAAATTAATAACATTTTATTATTACACAATAAACATAAATAAATAAACAAATATATAAATAAAAATATATATATATATATATATATATATATATATATATATATATATATGTTTGTATGTTAACTGTTTTATTTTTATCAATATGCATTTTCCACTATAATAGATGTTGATGAACCTAGGTAATTATTTATAGAAGCACACCCTAACTTCATATCATAATTTTTTAAAACTGTTATTAATGAGATGACAATTCTTGAACCAGATACAGCAGTAGGATGACCTAAAGATAATGCTCCACCATTTATGTTTATATTGGATAGATCTATATTTAATTTTTTCATAGCAAAAATAACACTAAGAGCTGATAATTCATTAATTTCATAATAATCAATAAAAGATTTATTTATTTTCTTTAAACATTTCTCTATACTATAAGGAATACTAAAAGGAAATTCATCTGGAAATACTGAAGCATTATCATATGTAATAATTTCTGCTATTGGGTTTATATCTAATTCTTTTAATTTCTGTTCACTCATTAATACAAGAGCACAAGCTCCATCAGCAAACGGTGCTATATTATAATTCGTTATTATCGATTCACTATTTAAATTACAAATTTTATCTATATTATAATTTTTATATATTTCATCAGAATCAATTACCGATTTTTCTACTTGCATTTTATTTTTATTTTTTTGTATTACTAAAGGAAATAACTCTTGCTGAATTAAATTTTCACTATATGCACTAGCAGTTCTTTTAAAAGAATTTATAACATATTCATCTAAATCAACTCTTGGTATGTTATATTTTTTACAAAACAATTCCATGCTATTATTTGTCTTCAACTCTTTATTGTTCACCATGAAATCATAACCATCATGTATAATACTATCTCTTAATATATTATTACCTAAACTATATTTCTCTGTTCTCAAGTTTTTTAAAAAATATGGACTTTGAGACATGCATTCCATAGAACCTACGACACATGCATCTTTACCCCCCCTAATTAGATCATATCCAATCGTTATAGAATCTAAACCACTACAGCATAGATTATTCACAAGATAAGTTTTGGTATTTATATGCATACCTAAATAATGACGTAATATAAAAAAAAAAATACATATATATATATATATATATATGTGGGTATAGTTACATTTTCTATGTACCGGTTGATATGGCAATTTTCTGCAATGGTACCGGACCACAACCACTAGAAAATGATTGGCCAAAAATTAAGCAATCAACATGTTCTTTCTCTATTTGACTTCTCTCAAGAGCTTTTAAAATGGTAGCACAAGCTAAGATAAAAAAAAAAAATCATATATATATATATATATATATATATTAACTATAAACACATATATATTATGCTTTATACAAGACCAATTTTTTATTATTTCATTTTTCAAAAGAACCTAATTTGTGAACCGGTATATGTGAAATACATCCACCTAATGCGCCAATGGGGGTCCTAGCGAAACCAACAATAAAAACCTTTCTCACGTTATTTATTAACATCCTTATATGAATGCAGAAAATATAAAGAAATAAAATAAATTCCTCTAGTATTACATTATCTCATAACATTGTTGTCTGTATGTATGTACTAGATAATTATTATAGTATATATAAAAAATTCCATACACACTATATATAAATATATTGATACGAATTAATATTATACAAAAAATTAATATGTAGATACATATTTATTTCATTTAATTATATTTTATTATATATTGAATCTTTCCATATTTAGATGATTTAACAAAAAAAAAAAAAAAATTAAAAAACAATATATAAATTTATAAAATATTGATAAAAAATATAATGTAAATGGAAATAAAATAAAAATTAATCTACCTTTCTTATGATATTATATAAACATTTCTAGCTATAGAAAGGTTATACGAAAATATGTACATATTGGAATATAAATAAATAAATTTATATATATATATATATATATATATATATAATGAAATTATTTAAAATATATAGTATAAAATATATCCCTCTTAATATGATTTATACTTTTTTCCGAATATTATTTATGTAATAAATCATATAACTTTTTAAAATAAATTTAAACAATATTTTTTTCTATTTTTTTTATTATTTATGTGTTGAACAGTTTAAAGCAGAACAAAAGATTATAAAAAATAAGGGAAACATAAGAAGAAAAAAAAAAAAAAAAAAAAATAGATGCATATGTGAGAATCACAAATGTAATTATTTCAAATTATTATATGTATGTAAAACATAAAAGAAAAGGTTATATGAAACAAAATGTGAATTATATTAGAACAATAATATGCATATTTCACAAACAAGGAGAATACATATGGTTTTATATAATGGAATATAATTGAGACCTTGCACATATATATATATATATATAAAATATTAAAAGGAAAATATAAAATTACTTTATAATATAATATATTATATATATAAATATATATATATATATATATTTTTTTTTTTTTTTTTTTTTTTTTTTTTTATAATGTGGAAGGGTATTGTGTTAAGGTATAAAAATGTGAGTGGGCATGTTACATCAAAAATGAATGATATAGAGTTTAAAAAGTTACAAATGAAATGGAATGATATAAACATAAATCTTAATATGTGTGATGTCATGCCATGTAATAAGAGTAATAAAGAAAAATTAGAAATAAAAAGTCTTAATTTAATAAAACATATTAATAAAAATAAATACGATTTTGTAGTATTTGGTATTGGATATGTTGATTATGATAAAATTTTAAAATCTTTTAATAGAGCGAATTTGATTCAAAGAAGAATGATTGATTCTATTCATGTCAATTTAAAAAAGGTGAATGGTCAATATATATCAATAATACAACTATGTTTATTATTGAATATACCACATTTTTGTTTAGGTAGGGATAGATTAACAGAGTTGACAAGTATAGGTACAGCCTTATTTAGTAGCCCTAAAGAAATACTATCCATTTTGTATTATTTTCTTATTAACAGTGAGGAAGAAATGAATAAAAAGAATTTAAAACAAAATGATACCATAAAAAATAAAATATATAATAATAATAATAAATATAATAATGAGAATAAAAATATGGAATATAATTTAGAATATAATTCTCCCAATTTTTATAAAGCATTAATTACAGAAAATGCTCTTTATTTGTTATATAACCTTCATGCTAATTTATTAAAAATATTAAAATCAAAATATTATAATCCATCCTATGTTAATAATGCTGATGGGTGTGATAAATATATGAATTATGGAAATGAAAAAAAGAATAATAAATATTATAAACAAAAGTTCTTAAAGTTTTTTAATGAAACTACATATGACCAAATTAATATGTTAAGAAATCAAATGAAGAAGACCGAACTTTATAATGATTTTTATATACCTGAAGAAAAAAAAAATGTAAATATATTAATTATATGTGATGGTGTATGTATAGATTCTTTTTATCATTTGGTTCAAACTAATTTACCATATTGGCATAATGTCAATCCTTTTTATAATGAATTATTTTTATTAGAAAAAAAAAATACATATAAATTTACACTTTCCATATTTCTATTTATAATTGCACCAATAGCTTGGACACTAACATTTTTATTAAAATATTTCTATAATTTGTGGGTAGAATACTTTACAAAAGGTAAAATGATAACTGTAGGAGGGGATGCCTTCTTTCCGAATTCCAATTTGATTGATCTTAATGATACAAATGAAAATATACAAAACGATTATAAACAATTTTTAAATACATTAAATAATGATAAGGTTGAATTAGAAACCATTAGTTTACTTGGAGGATTATTACAGTGGTATAAAAATAAAAGTAGAAACTGAAAAATGAATAAATATCATACTAACGTATGTAGTTTTTTTCTTTCCTTTTCTTTTTTTTGTTAAAAATATATATAAATATAAATATTTGACTTGAACCAAATATAAATGTTTATATTTTACCATATAAATTATATATATATATATAAATATACAATTAATTTTAATCAATTTTTATTATTTTTTTTGTTAAGTTTTTTTTTTTTTTCTTTTTTATATTTCAAAAATAAAATTATACATAAGTAGCAACACATTAATACACAAAAAAAAAAAAAAAAAAAAAAAAAAAAAAAAATACAATTTTAACATTTATTTATATTATTTTTATTATATTTAAAAATATAATGAAACAAAAAAAAAAAATATATTTTTTTAAAATGGTATGGAAATATACCTAAATATATTTATATATATATATATATATATATATATATATATATATATATTTTATTCACATAAAAAATAGAACATTTTCACGATGTGATATCTTTTCCTTTTCTTATTTTATCTTTTTAAAATGCTTTTCTTCCTTTTTTTACTCTATATATTTTCACCCTAATTGTTTTTCTTTGTTGCATCATCCCTTTTTTCTTGTTCGTTCTAGATTATTTAGATATTCATCTTTTATATTCTCTAGTTCATCCAAGTCAACAAGGTTATCTGAATTTTTTTTCTTCCTTTTCTCTTTTTCTTTATATTCTAATTCCTTCTGTTTTTTCTTTTTTTTGATTTTCTCGGAAGAACTGGAATATACAGATGCATAAGATTCAGAATTTTCTTTATCTGATGATTCTTTTTTCTTTTCATTATAATATTTTTTAATATTACTTAATATTTTCAACGTTTCTTCATTAACTGTGCTTTCTTTTTTTTTAGATTTCACATCATTTTTGTTTTTTCCCTTTTGTTCTTTATAACTATCTCTTCTGTGATTTCCTTTATCTGTTTTTTCATGTTTTATAATGCTAGAATTTGAACTTTTGTCCAATTCATATGATTTTTTCTCAACATTTTTAATAACTCTTATGCTTTTTTTTTTTTTTTCTTCATAGCTTGAGTTTCTACTCATACTATGAGATGAACGTATTCCTGAATCTGAACTATAACTTATTCTTTTCAATTTATCATTCAATTTATTAGCCTTATTTTTAGAAGAACATTGTTTTGGAATTTTTCTTTTTAATCGATCTGAATGTTTGTGGTCATATTTTGAATCGTCACTAGAATAATTTGATTCATCTGAATATTTTGATATATTTTTTATTTTCGAAGTATTTTTATATTTTGTATCATTTTTTTTCTTTGATATCTTTTCATTATTTTTTTTTTTCTTTTTATGTCTTACTTCCCCTGAGCTACTTTTACTACTTTCGTAGGAATCAATAGATGTATTAGATTTTCTTGAGAATCTCGAATTATTTGATCCATCAGAATGGTAAGAAGAATTATCACAATCTGACTTTGACTTACTAATACATGAACTTTTTGAATTGGAACTGCTATCACGTGATTTTTTTGAATTAGAACTACTATCACTTGACACTTTCGAATTGGATCTACTATCACTTGACACATTCGAATTAGAACTACTATCACTTGACACATTCGAATTGGATCTACTATCACGTGAATTATTTGAAATATATGAATTGTCACTACTATAATCCGATATATAGCTACTATCATTTGAACTGTTAGAAATGGATGATTCATCATTTGAGGAAGATAAGATTTCTTCACTTTCTGTATCACTAATTTCCTTCTTTCTTTCTTTTTTTTTTTTTTTTTTTTTTTTTCTTCTTCTTCTTCTCTTCTTTTCATCTTTTTCTTCTTTAATTTTCTTTTTTCTCTTCTTTTCATCTTTTTCTTCTTTAATTTTCTTTTTTCTCTTCTTTTCATCTTTTTCTCTCATAATTTTCTTTTTTTTGTTCTGGTCCTTTTCACTAATGATATCTTTTTTTTTCTTCTCATATTTTTCACTATTAATATTAGAAGAAGTTATATTGTGCACATTAACATTTTCTTTTTTCTTTTTTATTTTTAGTGCTCGTTCAAAATTTTCTACTTGTTTCCTCTTCCTATCATTAAGCATATGAGTATTTTCATTAGGATCTCCTTCTCTATTATTATGTACATTATATTTTTCTTGTATCTTTTTCTTTTCATAATATTCATCATATAACTTTTGCCTATAGTTCTTAATTAATTCTTCCATATTTTTACTTCCTTCTTGTCTCATTTTTTCTTCATATAATAAAACTTCCAGTTCGATTCTCCTTTTCTCAGCATGCTCAATAATCGAAAAGTCACAAGTATATTTTTTATCTACAATATTATTCATACTTACTTCATTTCTAAATTGTTCATATTCTCTTATTGTATTTCTGGCATTACGAATGTGAGCCATATTCGTTTGTATATATCCGTTGGTCCCAGAACCTCTAGGAGTTTTTAAACCTATGCCGTTATACATTTTGTAATATTTTATATCATAATATTTATAATAAAAAATTCAATTATGGTACTTCTCCGTTTATATACATATATATATATATATATATATAAAGGAGAAAAAACAAAACAAAAACAAAAGGGTATGAACATATAATATTAAATTTATAATACTCTTATGATTTAAACATTTCCTTTTTTTTCTCTTTTTTTTTTTATACAAAGAGCAGTACAGAGTTTATGGAAATATTATGAAGATATATATAAATTTTTATATATATAAAATATTTATGGATATACTTATATTTTCATTTTCTTTAATCCTTTTTAAAATTTATAATAATCTGAACGAAAATAAATATATGTATATATTTTTATATTATTTTATTATAATTTTCAAAGCTCTTTTTTTTTTGGCTTCTTATAAATATGAGAATTTTAATTCTCTCATTTAAAAAAATTCATAAATTTTTTTACATATTAGTCGAATATTATATGAATATTTTAATTATATTATATATATATATATATATATATATATATAAATCATATGGTGGTAAAAAATTATATTCATCATAATATATATAAATCATTACATATATAAAATAATTCGTTTTATGAATTATATATAAAAGGTTTTATTTTATTTTATTTTATTATATATATATATTATATTTTTTTTTATGGGTAGGATTTCATATATTTGCCTCAAAAAAAATGAAAAGATATTATATATACGTAGAAAAAAAATATATACATAATAAATGTATAATAAATAAATAAATAAATATATATATATATTTATACATATTGAACATATATATATATTATTTTATTTTATTTTATTTTGTTTTATTTTTATTTATTTATTTATTTTTTATAATGCAGTTGTATATATTTATTAAAAGAATAAAAAATGTATATTAAAAAAAAAAAAAAAATATATATAATAATAAGGTAATTATATAATGGATCTACAAGAAATACTTGTGTGGATAAATATAGAAATAGAAAAATGTTATCATATTTGAATATTTTGTAAAAAAAAAAAAAAATTAGTATAGATTTATTTATATTGTTATAACAAACTATGCATTATTATTATTATTTTGTACATGTTTCAATATAAGTATTAAAATGGTTTGATATATTATAATGGCCTCGTTTCTTCAATTTCCTAAAGAAGGTTTTTTTTTTTTTTTTTCTAGTTTTAAAAGAAGTTGTAATAATAATATATATTTTTTATTATATAAGAAGAGAAACATAGCATGTTTGTGTGATAAGAAATATTATTATAGTAATATTGATTGTGTTATAGATAATCCTAAAAAAAGGCCAACATTAATTCTTCATGAAAAATGCGTAAAGAGCGTAATAAACGGTTTTCCTTGGTTATATTCTAAGGATATAAAAAATGCAGAAGAGTTATATATATACAGTCCATGTTTAGTTAATATAAAAGATGAATATAATGAAAATATAGGTGTAGGAATATATAATCGGAATTCTATAATATCTTCAAGATTGTTAAGTAGAAATATAAATGAACTTATAAATGAAGAATTTTTTAATATACGTATAAGAAAAGCATATGAAAAAAGATTAGAATTATTTCATAATGAAAATTTCTTTAGAGTTGTGAATGCGGAAAGTGATTTTCTTCCCGGAATTATTATTGATAAATATAATAAATTAGTGTGTGTACAAATAAATGCTAGTGGGATGGATATATTATTACCTGTTATAATGAAAAGTATTGAAAATGTTTTAAATCCAAATATTATTATAATAAAAAATGATAATAAAATAAGGAAATTAGAAAAACTACCTATAAAAAAAGAAATATATAAAGGCATATATAAATCTCCAATAGAAGTTCAAGAAAATGGTATAACATTTTTTGTTGATATATTGAAAGGACAAAAAACAGGATGGTATTATGATCAAAGATATAATCGTACCATGCTTATTTCATATTGTAAAGATAAAAATGTTCTAGATTTATTCTCATATGTTGGATCCTTTGGTATTACATTAGCATATTATGGTGCTAAGGAGGTAACTTGTGTAGATTCCTCCTATTGCGCTATACAAAACGGGTTACATGCAGCACAATATAATAATGTACTAGACAAAATTAATTTTGTTCATGGATGCGCTAGGAATTTTTTACATGTATGTTTAAATGTACAAATATTATTACATGATAACAAAGGGAAAAATATCAAAAATGTTTTTGACGACACGTCATCAATATCTAAAAATACTTTGGATTTAAAAGAGCAAAAACATAATGCACTATTACAAAATAACGAAATCAAATTAAATAATGAAGAACATTTAATAAATTCTAACGTTCATATAAAGTTAGAACAAAGTAACACACATATTTCATTTGACGATAAAATAAAAAAAAAAACATCGAATGATAATTTGTTACAAGTTATAAAAGAAAATAACAATAATTTTGAATCCGTTATAAATGAAAAGCTTTTAACAGATATAAAGAATTTATCAATATATGAAAAGAAGAAAACAGATATGTACATAGAAGATATAGAATTTTTATTAAGTAAAAGTAATAATTATAAATTTTTCCAAAAAACATATGATGTTATTTTAATAGATCCGCCACCCTTAGCTCGTAATAATTATTGTCTACCATCCGCATTAAAAATTTATGAAAAACTTTTATATGTATCTTTTAGAATAATACAAAAACCAGGTTATGTATTTGTATCAAGTTGTAATAGATTAATTGGATATGATAAATTATTACTTTGTATTAAAAGAGCATTAAAATGGTCGAAATGTGAAGGCACAATAATAGGAGAAGGCAGAATTAGTTCTGACCATCCTATTCATATATCTTTACCTGAAACTAAATATTTAACTTCAATTCTTTTAATGATAACATAGTTTTTTTTTTTTTTTTTTTTCTTTTTTATTGAAGAATAAAATAATATTGTATTTATATTTATAAGATTATAAATATTTCAAATTAATGTTTTGTCTTAAAATTTTTTTTTTCTTTTCCATAGTTATATAATTAAATATATATATATATATATTTTTTTTTTTTTATGTATAATAGAATTTTTTTTTTTTTTTTTTTTTTTTTTTTTTTTTTTATTTAATTATATTATTTTTTTTTTTTTTTTTTTTTTTTTTTTTTTTTTTTTTTTTTTTTTTTTTTTTTATTTTTTTTTTTTTTTTATTTTTTTTTTTTTTTTTTTTTATTTTTTTTATTTTTTTTTTATTTTTTTAAAATTTAATAATTTTA
>NC_033659.1:2018032-2019245 GCF_001601855.1 Plasmodium reichenowi | reverse complement strand
TTTTTTTATTTTTTTTTTTTTTTTTTATAAATTAAAAAAAAAAAAAAAAATTAAAAAAAAAAAAAAATTTTTATTTAAAAAAAAAAAAAAAAAAAAAAAAAAAAAAAAAAAAAAAAAAAAAAAAAACTGTCGACTTCAAAAAGCTTTTCTTTTTTTTTCTATTTTGTTATTGAAAGATTGAAAAGGAAAGAAGAAAAGATATATATATATATATATATATATATATAATAAATAAATAATATAATATAATAATGTGAAAATATAATAAATTATGCAATTTATGAATAGGTATTGAATAAAATATATATTTTTTTATTCATGTATTAAAATATTATATTGTATTATATATTTATATTATATGTATTAGGAGATATTCCATATATAAAAGGAAGAAAAAAAAAAAAAAAAAGAAAATTTTAAATATATTTAAAAATATTACAGATTAATTATATATACATATATATATATATATATATATGAATTGATATATTTGTAAATGTTTATTAAATAGTAATAATAAAATAACGATAAAACGTTATCATTATTATTTATTCAATTATATATATTTGTTATATTAATTTTTATACGCATGTGTATAGTAATATATATTTGGTCATATTACACAACATTTAGAATTTTTTTTTTTTTTTTTTTTTCTTTCTCTTATGTTGTGTAATTCGTAACACACATAAAATATATATAAATATAATAATTATTAAATTACGCCTTCTATGTATGAAATATTATTAAAATTAATAATATTAAGAAAAAAATAGTGTTCTGAATACACACTAATACAAATTTGTACCATATAAAAATAATATCATTGTTTATGTGTTTAAAGGATATTAGATCAAACATATATATATATATATATATATATATAATATATTATTTTCATGATATGCAATATGGTTTATAAAATGTTTACTTATTATATATATTTATATGGAAATATATTTTGACAAAAATATTTGTAAATACAAGAATGACAACATAAAGTTATGAACAAAAATATATATATAATATTTATTTATTAATCAAATTCACATTAGATAATCATTATGAGACAAATTTTTTGATTTAATTTTTTTTTTTTTTTTTTTTTTTTTTTTTTAATTTGGAACTATTTTTATGTATCCGTAATTTTTCTATTTCACAAAAAGTAATGATAATATAATAATTTTATAAATATGGCAATATACAAAATATA
>NC_033659.1:2012451-2017282 GCF_001601855.1 Plasmodium reichenowi | reverse complement strand
AAAAAAATATAAATATAAAATCCGTGTATCAATTCATATTTATTTATGTATTTTTTTATTTATTTATTTATTTATTCATTCATTTTTTTTTTTTTTTTTTTTTTTTCCTTTGGATTCATTTCCATTTTGTTCTTTTATTTTATAGCTTAATAAGATTGGCTAGTAAAATGACTCCCATGTTCCAAGTTAGGGAAATCCAACCGTTATTTTCTGTTTTATTAGAAAAGATAAATGTAATACCTGTAAAGATATTAAATATATTAGTAGAGGATACACCCGCTGCTCAATACTTTTACGAGATAACATGTCTAAATGTAAAAAGGAAAATTTGGGTAATGTGGGCCCAAAAATTTTATGAAGAAATTGAACAGTTGGTTGAAGAAATTATTATTCATATGAAATTAAATGATAATCATGAATACATAAATAATTTAATAAATAAAATTATAGATTTTATTGGAGATGGTACAGAAAAATATTACTTATATAATTTATGTATACATATTATAAGATTGAAATCTGTAAATACAATATTAAATCATAATGAATACCTTTCATCTAATCATTATAATGATAATCTTAAATATGATGAACATCATAATATTACCATGACAAATCAAACTAATAATATTAACAAAATTTCGAAAAATATTGATATATATAATAATATAATTATAAATGATAAAAAAAATAAAGAACCAAATAAAAACTATTTAAAGTTAAATTTAAATTTTAACAATATATTAGAAAATCAAGATCTACAACAAAAACTTATCAAATTACAATCATGTTTTGATAATATCATGAATAATAATAATAATAATAATAATAATAAAGAAAGTGATGATCAGAAAGAAAAGATATATAGTAAAGAAAATACTCCATATTATTTACGACTTCACGAATATTATCACAATAGTACTTCATTTAAATATTTAAAGAAAAGAAAAAATGAAAAATATGGAAAAGATATAAATATAATAAACCATGAAAAGATATTATTAAATAAAATGGAAAGGGAGACCGATCCTATGCGTCTTATTAAAAATCCACAGTATATTCATAAAGAGGACAAAATATGCAAGAGAATTTTATATCAAAATAGGGATGACAATAGCGTTAAAAAAATAAAATATAACATGAATGATAAGGATGAAAATAATGAGTTGGAAAATATAGTATATATGGAAAGAAATAAAATTGAAGAGAAAACAAAGGATTCCCTTGTTAAAGGTAAGGAGAATGTAGAAGAGGACCACCTTGAAAATATTACAAAAAAAAATATGAATAATAATAATAATAATAATAACATAAGTCATAGTAATATATGCAATAACAATATTACAGATACAAAAGAGGAATTTCAAAAAACACGTAAAATTAAAACCAATAACAATACATATTATGATAAAAAAAACTGCTTACCCTTTGATAATATGTTCTATAGTAAATTACGCCTACTTTTGTGCATACAATATAAAGAGAAATATAATGTTGCTGATAACGAAATGATAAAGATAGACAGATATTTTTATTTTATGGAATTTATTAATAATATTATTAAAGATGGAATAGTAAATTTTATAGATGAATTTAAAACAAAAGAAATAATAAAAAAAATGCAATATAATTTTAAAATTACAAATATCGATGATCTATATGAATATTCTTTATTACTCAATAATATACAATTAAAATTTTCTATTATTGAAGGAATATGTTTCAATTTTCATAAAAATAATTTTGATATGATAACACAAAAATGTAATGTACACTTTTGGATATCATTATTTTATTTCGGTATTTACAATAACTTCTTCTCATTAATTAAATATGCTATCGATAAAAGTGAATCCATCGGTAAAAAAAAGAAAGATATAAAAAAAGATCAGAATGACAGACATATAACTAAGGGGGAAGTGGATTCAGATATAAATGCACATGTTTATAATGAGATAATACACACTGAGGAAGAAAAAGATTATTATGAAAATAAAGAAAATGTTCATCAGGAAGTAAAGCTACAAAATGATATCAATGAAATACACGAGGAGGAGCAAAATGAATATGCTGATAAGGATGAAATTGTAAGAGATAAACATTTGAATAATTGCCAAGATGAAAAAGATGTTCAACATTTACATATATATGAATTTTATGAAAATGGTCAATATTATCAAAATTATGATGATGGTATGAAATTTTTTGAGGAGAAGGAGGAACCTGATAGAAAGGATGAATGTGATGAAAATAAAAATGATGATGAAGAGGAAGATGAAGAGGAAGATGAAGAAGAAGATGAAGAGGAAGATGAAGAGGAAGATGAAGAGGAAGATGACGAAGAAGATGAAGAGGAAGATGACGAAGAAGATGAAGAGGAAGATGACGAAGAAAGTGACGACGATGAAGAAGACGACGAAGAAAATGACGACGATGATTATAATGGTGCTTACAATAATACTTATAATGATACTTATAATGATGATGATGACTATAATAATATATATCATGAATATAATAAAGAACACCCTAAAAAAATAAGTAATGGTGGTAATAATAAAAAATATGGTCATGTATTTCCTAAGGTTTATCCACATCATCCAATTTATAATGATTATAATGAAAGAAATAATTATTATGAAACTCAAGAGAACGAGGACACATGGAAAAATCAAAAGCATAAAGGTATAAATGAACATGAAAATGATTCGCATGAAGAAAAAGAACAATATATATATAACAAGGAATTATATGAAAAAATAAAAAAAAAAAAAAAAGGAAAAAATATGAATAAGGAAATATATTATAAAAAAAATTTAAAGGAAGAATGTATGGGAAATGACCAAAACAGGAACAATAATAATGATAATAATAATAATAATAATTATAATAATATTCATGATATAAAAAATGATAAATACAAATTATTTTTTAATTTTTGTAAGGATAGTTATTTGAAAATTCCGATAATAAATATACTAAGATATATAGTAATATCAAATGATATTCCAAATGAATTTTTTTCATTTTTTGACTTTTTTAAAGAAGATAATATAGAAGAATTAAAATCAATAAAAGAAAAAAATAGTGTATTGTTATTATCTGCTTTGTTAAATATACCACAACTTGATTATATAAAAGTAAAAAATTTTCTTTCTATTATTGAAGAATTTTTTTACCTTGAGAAAAAAAAAAAAACCAAAAATGTACAGAGTGATAATAATAATAATAATATGAGAGACAATTTTCATAATAGGTATTCAACTGAAATGATTAATGTGGAAGAAGGGAAAAATTACTTACCAAATGAAATCTGCTTAGATAACAATAATATAAGGGACATTCAAATATCAGCCGAAGATTTAGAATATAGTGATAATAACCATGTAGACAGTGGTTATGATAGTGACATTAATAGTAATAAGTATAATAGTAATAATAATAAACAGCAGCCAAAAATAAATAACAATAATAGTAATAATTATAAAAGTGATAATATTAATAATAATAATATTAATAATAATAATAATAATAATAATAATATTGATAGTAATAATGTTAAAGATAATATGGACATAAATAATAAAGATGCCATTAATCAAAATGATATTAGAGCATCGTTTCAAATTTATGAAAATGTCAACCTAGAATTTGATAAGGAAAAAATGTTTAATGAACAGAAAGAAGAGAGTATAAAAAATATAGATAATGGAAATGTGCATAGTTTAAATAATAAATATCTTTTTGAAAAATTAGGAAGAAAATTGATAAATACTATATATAATATGAGTAAAGAAATTAGTGATAATAAATTTTTAATAAATAATAATATATGTTCAATATATATATATTTGAATAATTGTTGTAAGAAAAAAAATATGCAAAAACAAAATAATATTTCTTTTTGGGATAAAGATAAAAATATACATACTTCTTTTGATGAAAATTCAATTTTTTATATGCCAAAAGAAATGAACGAAAAATTATATAATTGTAATAATCTTGTTAAGAAATATTTTCCTTATATTTTGAAAAGTTCCTTTTTCATTTTTAATATTTTAAAAAAAAAAAGATTGATACATATTTATATAAAATATATGTATTTATATGAATATTTATACCATATGATATTAAATAGAATATTATATATCAGTACAATCAAATTCTATCCTTTTCTACAAAATATTATTTTAAAAGAATTAAATTATTATTTTCATGATTTCAAAAATGTAACAATAAAAAATTTTTGGAAATTTTATTTATATGCACACACTTTAATTCATATCAATAATTCAAAAAGTATTTTAACAAATAAATTATTTCATAATAATGCCATTCAATATTTTATAAAGCTTTTTTATTATCTCTCATTTTACAACCCTATCTTTTCTATCCTTTTTCTAAACCTCATACGGGTAAAATTAAATATTTAAATATATATATATATATATATATATATATATATATATATATATTTTTAATATGTACGTATAATAAGTTTTATAATTAATTAACAATTATTTTATATTTTATATTTTTTTTCTTTTTTTAGACACCCCTATTTCATAAAAATATTGAAAATAAAAGATTGGAAATTTTACAAAATATATGGAAGTAAGATATAAATTAAAAAAAATATATAAAAAAATTCATAAAATTATACATTTCTAATATTAAATAAAAATTATTTATCTAATATTATATGATTTAAACAAATATTTGTGTAAACATTGGTATATAATATATATATATATATATATATATATATTTTAATTATAATTTTTTTTTTGTAGTGGAGCACATGAAAGATATTTTTTATTTTTTTCTAAAA
>NC_033659.1:2007793-2012151 GCF_001601855.1 Plasmodium reichenowi | reverse complement strand
ACTTATTTTATTTTTTTTTTTTTAAATTAAAATGATCATCATGTTTTTGTTCTAATATATATATATGTATATATATATATATATATATACATATATTTTATTATTAACTATTAATTTATAAATATTCATACATATATATAATATATATTTTTTTGTCTATATTTAAAGAAATATATAGATACAGAAATTTATCTATATTTCTTTTCTTAAACAATATAAATTACCATTTTACAACATATAAAAATTTGTAATTTATATTCACACATTCAAAAAAATGAGAAGGAAAAATAATATATATATATATATATAAATATATATATATATTTTTTTTTTTTACGAATTATGAATTAAAATTGTGTGACATATAAAATAAATAATTATATATAAATAAAATATTGAAGTTATTAAATATGATATATACTTTTTTATTACAATTTAGAAAATTCTTATTTTTAATCATGCTCTTTTTTTTTTTTTTTTTTTTTTTTTTTTTACATATATGATGAATAAAATAATATAATACATTTAAATATTAATTTAAAGAAAAAGATGGTATATTAATAGTTTATTTTATGTTTAATAACATAATGTTATTGTATACAAATAAATAAATAAATATATATATATATATATATATTCTATTTTATATAATACTAACATACTGAAGTTATATTTTATGACACATTAAGAAGCTTTAAAATATTATAAATATCATCATTATTTAAACAAACATATATAGATATATATATACTTTTGTTTTTATTTATAAATATTAGCATATTATATATGATGAAATACAATTTATTTACATAAATGACTTAAATAATAAATATAATAATACAACATTCCAAAATTTTTACTAATTATTATACATATATATATATATATATATATATAATATATATATTATATATTCTTTTCATTTTTTATTATATATATATAACATATATATATATAATATATATATACATAATATATATTTATATACATATATAAATAAATAATATGCATTATTTAATATATATATAATATTATATATATGTATATTTAAATAGAACATATATATTTTTTCCATTATTTTCTATGTGAATAATTTATAATTTATAATTTATAGTTTTATATTTATCCTTTTTTTATTCTTTGTTACAAAATATTTAAAAGATTTATTGTATAGAAAAAGAAAAATGTCAAAAAAAAATTTCTTTCAGGACAAAATATATTTCTCAAAAGTATCAATAAAAAAGAATAATTTTTGAATGAAGATATAATATTATTATTAACTAAATTAAAATAATTATATAATATTTTAAAATATTTTTATATATGTAATATATATAATATATATATATATATATATATAATATTACATAAATATATTATTTATATATAATAATACGTATTGTTATATATTTTATTCTGAAATATATTTATTATATAATTTTATGAAACTATAATATTATAATATATATATATAATATATATATAATATATATAATAATTTGCCTTTCCTTCTAATTTAAGAATAATTGTTATTTTATTCTCTTAATTATTAGTTCTTTCTTATTTTGTTTTATTAAATATATATATATATATATATATATATATATTTTATCATTTCTGTATATAAGAATATATGTATAGTTATAAATTTATAAAACCATTTAAATCATAATTTATATGAATACATATTTTCTTTATTCATTATTATGTATATTTATCTTGTTCTTATATAATATAATATAATATACTTTTATGTTTTTTTATCCTTTTCATTTTATTTTAAAAATTTCCTTGTTATTATAATATATATATATATATATATATATAATAAAATATCTTAAAAAAAAAAAAAAAAAAAAAAAAGAATTAAGAAGCTTATATAAAAATGCATAGACGAAACAAAGAATATACCGTAAGAAGTAACAACAAATTTGATCTTCTTAAAAATGATGATGAGAAACATGTACACAGTGAAAGGAACCAAAAGTATAGCAACATCTCTTATCATATAAGAAAGTTATTTAGTTATTGTGATGCAGATATTTTAAGGATTGAAAATAATTTAATAATATATAATAGTTTAATAGATAATATAAAAAAGAATGGAAATAAAATAATAAAAAAGGAAGTTGAGAAAATAATTCGAGAAAAGGAAAAAAATGAACATTATAGTTTAAAAGAAATGAATGAAGAAGAATATAAAGTAACAAATTTTGATTTGAAAAAAGTAGAACTTGATTTTAAATTTATAGAATGTAGTTTATGTTTTGAATTAATTAAATTTATATGTATACAAGAATGTAATCACACATATTGTTTTTTATGTTTTTATCGTTTATTATATATGGAGAAAAAAGAAAATGATAATGTAAATAATGAACAGAATTATCCCGCGAACAATAATTACCATAACAACAACAATAATAATATTAGTACAAGTGTTAATACATCTACTAGTAATACACAACGTAGTTATTACAGAAGTAACGTTAGTAGTAGTACTAGTGATTTTACCTTTAGAGATAATAATTATAATAATGATTCTTATTTTAATATGGATAGTAGAAGATCAAGAAATAGAAGAAATGATAACAAAAAAGAAGAAATATATAAATATGAATTTGATAGAGTTCAAATGAAATGTCCCTTTTGTAAAGAACATAATGAATATATATTTATTTGTTTAAATAATTTCTATACCCATTTTACGTATGAAAATTTATTAAATACCCTTCTAGAAAAAGAAGTGGAGCAAAGCTTAATGTATGCATCAAACGAGCCCGTAGATTTAAGTGAATATACATCAAGGGTAAAAGAAAGTACAAGTGAGAAAAAGAGTTCAAAAGGTAGTAACACAAAACGATCTATGGATAAAAATAGAAAGGAGGAACATAATAATAAAAATAAAGATAATAATTGTGCTGATAAGAGGGAACATAGGAAAGAAGATAAGTGCAAGGATCAGAATGAAGATAGTACAATTAATAATAACAATAATAATAATAATAATAATAATAATAATAATTGTAGTAGTTGTATCAATACCTGTATTCATGTGCAAAATGAACGAACAAAAGAATCCTTGTTAGGTAATAGCGATACACATAAAGATATGAATTGTAAAGACGATTTAAAGAGAATTTTTTCTTCTTATTATGATGAACTCATAATATTAAGAAAAATATTAAAAAAAGATACATTATTAAATAATAATACAAATAATATGAAAAAAGTTGAAAATATGTATTTGTTTTTTTATTATGAAAAATATGTAAAATGGAAAAAGAAAAGAATAAAATATTTAGTAACGTGTATTAATTCACAAAAAAGGTATGCCTTTTTTTCAAAAATATTTGGTGATATTGAAAAAAAAATATTCTATGAATATTTCTATATATTTAGTTTATGTACACTTTTAACTAGCTATTCTTGTTTAGTTAGTCCATGTATTGATTACTGGACAAAGATACAAAATAGAAAAGTAGAAAAATATAAATTAAATCATAAAGAGGATAAATATTTTGAACAGATATATATAAAGAATGAAAAAATATTATTAAGAAAAAAAAATGATTCAATATATGATAAATATCAACAACATACAAAAAATTTATTTTATATAAGTGAAGAAGAATCAGAAAAATCTGATGATTATTTTAAAGTTATTGACATATTTTATAAAATATGTTTTACAAATTTAGATAATATTAATATATTAAGTCATTTAAAAAATTACTCTTATAAAAAATTAAATGAATTATGTAGACATATGCATGAACATAATAAAACATATTGTGATATATGTGTTGGAAATAATGATAATATATTCCTATTTGAATATAATATATTTTATAAAAGATATATTAAAGTTCATATTGAATATGGAGAAAAAATAGGAGATCAAAAATATCAAATTAGACATATATATTGTCATTTATGTAATATATATTTATATGATTTTGACACTTACATGAACCATGTTAATAAATATCATTTCTTTTGTAAATTCTGTTTTAATAAAAAACCCAATCAGTCTAAAGAAAATATTCAAAATGTTATAGACGACGTGGTATATTACGAGGAGTTGCATCTTTATGTAAGCGAAAAGGAAATAAAGACAAGTGCACAAAATATGTGTATATATGTATATGTGTATATGTGTGATATGTGTATATTTGTATATGTGTGATATGTGTATATGTGTATATGTGTATATGTGTATATGTGTATATGTGTGATATGTGTATATATGTATATGTGTATATGTTTATATATGTATATGTGTATATGTGAATATTTTTATATTTTAATTTTTTTTTTTTTTTTTTTTTTTTTTTTTTTTTTTTTTTTTTTTTTTT
>NC_033659.1:1997843-2007541 GCF_001601855.1 Plasmodium reichenowi | reverse complement strand
TTTTTTTTTTTTTTTTTTTTTTTTTTTTTTTTTTTTTTTTTTCATTTAATTATGTGTTTATTTTTATGTGGATATATATTTTTACATATGTTATATATATTTCCGAAATTTATATATTCATATATGTACCATTGCTTTTATTATTATTTTAGGTTTATAAAGATTATGAAAACCTCTTTGAACATTATAAAAAGAAGCATCACCCGTGTCTTTACGAACAATGTATATTTGTTGTTTTTGATAACAAGATAGATTTATGCTTACATTTAGCAGAAAAACATGAAGAAAGAGGAAGCAACAAAAAGAATAAAATAACATTGTCTATTGGAGGAGCTTCCTATAGTGAAATAAGAAATAATGCTATAAACCACCAAGAACAATTTTATAATAATAATAATAATAATAATAATAATAATAATAATAATGGTTATAGTTTTAGTAGTAGTTATAGAGAAAAATCTAAAAATAAATATACACCTAACGATAATGAAACAAATGATTTAAATGGAGACGATGAAGATACAGATATTATTGATCCTAAGGAACATAAATGTATTTATAATTTTAGAAAGTTTTATGATTGTTGGTATTTTGATTATTATATAGATTGTAAGATTGTAGATTTTCTTAAATATTTTTTTTCAATGAAACCTTTTTTTTTGTATATTATAAAAGAAGATATAAATTTAATTTTATCTGTTTTTGAGAATTTCTCAAAATTAGATAATCCTTTGTATTTTAATCAAGATGAAATAATTGAATTAAATAAAAATATTATACTCAAAGATTTTCTATCAATCCATAATCAACATACAAAAAACAAAACTCATAATACAAATAATATAAACCATATGAAATATAATAATATATATGATCGAAATTGTAAATATAATAATACACACAGTTTTACTAATTTATTTTTTATCGTAAAATTATTCTTTGATTATGTAGTAGAAAAAGTAGAATATCTTTTATATAATAAGGAAGATTTAGAAAGAAATTATTTATATTTATTTTTTCAAATTATACACAATAGATCATTTATTTTATATTATTCTTTTTTATTTATATACATAAATCAAAAAGGACTCAATTTGGAAGGTTCCATAAACATAATGAATAATATAAACAACAGCACCAATAAGAATAATAAAAGTAATAATAAAAATTGTAGTAATAGTAGTAATAATTACGACAAAAAGGATCATATCCAGAATCAAAAAATTCAACAAGAAATGTGTTATAGAAAGAATCCACACATATATAAATGCGATGACGATATGTTAAAATATAAAATGTTAATTGAAAATAATTGTAATGTTAACTTAAAATATTTAAGTAAATATGGTTTCTTATATTTAATATTTTTATTTTTTAAAATTGATAAACATACTGTTCAAAATGTTACTACATTCATCAAACAAATCTTTTTATTATGTAATGATATATATAGAAAAGATATACATACAAAGGATGTGCATGCAAGTAATGTGTACATAAATGATATAGATAAAACTAATATATATATGAATGATATACCAACCAATCAAGTAAAAAAATTCCAATCGACAAATGATATTGTTATACCTTTAATATGTAATAAAAATGAAAAGAGTAAAAAGTTCATGTTAGGCGGAAATTTTAAAAAATTAGAAAACACGACATTCTTATTAGAAGCCATAAAAGAACAACAACAACAACAAAAACAACAACAACAACAAAAACAACAACAACAACAACAACAACAACTACTACTAGTACAAGAACAAGAAGAAGAACACGAAGAAGAAGAAGTAGAACAAAAAAAAAAAGAAGAGTGTGAATATTCCGAATTAGAAGATATAAATCAATTAATTAAAAAATGTTTGAAAAGAAAAAATCCAAATAATAATATTATAACAAATATATATGATAAAAAATGTGATATATCAAAAAAAGTAATATTAGATCTATTACCTTATGTACAACCAAAGGTTGATTTAGTTTCTTTTTTTTATTTATTCTTAAGTAATTATTTTTCAGCATATATAAAGGATGAAAACATAAATAAATTGATAAATTTATCAAATATAAATAAAAAGAAAATATTAAATAAAATATCTGCAGATGTAGATAATATATCTTTAACTACCATATCAAAGGATCTTGCAAAATTTGTAAATGCAAGAACGTTAGAAGAATGTTTATCTACCGGTCCTGAATATTATCGTATAAGAAAGGACATAGAAAATATTCTCAAAATTAATAACAATAATAATAATAATAATAATAATAATAACAACAACAACAACAACAACAATAATTATAATAATAATAATAATAATAATAGTTGTTATAATAATTACAGTGTAAGTTTTAAAAATTCTGTAAAAAATAATCATAAAGAAAATACAAATATTTTAATTAACGATGTGAAGAATTGTTCAAACGTATATGATATATCTTTATCCTTAAGGAATCGATTTTTAAATATTATAAAAAGTACAAAACTAAATGAACTATATTTTATTTATTTTTACGTATGCACAATAATGTTATCGAAAGGGAGTAGTCATAAAAATGTGCCCACGGAAGAATACCCATCTCTTAACTATGACAATAATAATAATATAAGTATTAATAATTTAAGTAATAATAAATGTAACCTTAATACAACAAACAGTGTTGTAAATAATAATCACAACAAAAATAACCGCACGTCAAGCATCAAAACTAATAGAAGTAATAAAACACAAGGCACAAAAAATACCAAAACAAATATTAATTCGTACAAAAATAAAGTAGAAATGAGTAAAGAATCATATGTAAATACTAAAATAAATAACCTAGATTTAGAATACCCACCTTTACCTTTAGGAGATGATAAAAAAGAAAAACTAAATGAAGAAAATGATTTCTTAGAGTCATCAAAAAATAAAAAAGATAAGAACAAAAAAAAACTTCCCAAAGAATATTCACAAATTCTAAATAAAGAAAATACATGTTCAAATAAAAATTTATTAGATAAAATTAAAAATATAGATAATAAAAAAAATAAAAATGAAAATAACAAATGTAATTTAACTACAACAAAAGATACGAATAATTTATTTTTAGATAGTAATAATTATCCATCACTTATTAGTAATGAGAAAACAAAAAAAAATGTAGAAAAAAATAATGATAAAAAGAAAACGAAAAATAATAATTCACAAAAATTTAATGAAGATGATTTTCCTCTTCTTCAATCTACTGAGGAGAATAAAAAAAATAACAATAAAAATAATCATTCTCATATTTTATCAAATGAAATAAATAATAATAAAAATACACAAAATAAAAAACAAAATTCCTCATCCAAAAGTAAGAATGAAAAGAATTCATGCGAACAATCCTCTTCATCATTTCCTCTAAATTACCAAACATATATCAATTCTACAGAAAGTAATGTTACATATACAATTAAAAAGAAAAATAAAGTAAAGAGATGTAATATATGTACATATGATAATCCTTGTGAAAGAAAAAAATGTGAATTGTGTGACAGCGTATTATAACAAAATTAATGTATAAATATAAATAAATAAAAATATATATAAATATATAATATTTATGTTTTATCCATACAATTAGATATTTACAAATACAAAAAAAAAAAATTTTTTTTTTGTATATCTTTTTCCATTTTTTGTTGCAAAAAATTTATTTTTTTAAAAATATTATATTTTAAAATATTTTTTTTTTCCCACGCATATTTTGAGTAATAATATATATATATATATATATATATATAATAAAACATTTTGAAATATATTTTATATTTTTTTTGTTTGTGTACAACCACATTTTTGTAGAGAAAAATAATTAATACAAAGATGATAGATTCATAAAAAGGTCTATGTAAATTTTATATATAAATAAATCATATATTTATTAATAAAAACGAGTTATAAAAATAATACACATATTTTTTATTTATTTAGAGGAAAAATATTCCTTTAATTCATTAACATATAAATATATATATATATATATATATATAATTATGTATATTTATTTATTTATTTATTAAATTATTGTTTCCTTTTTTCTATATTTATTTTATAAATTGAAACAAGAATATTAGTATTTTATAAAAAATATGTGCAATTGTCTTGGAGCGCTATTAATATTTTATTAACCTTCTTAATTATTTATATATATATATATATATATATATAATAGCAATATTAATACCAAGATTCTAGTATAATAGAGAAATCATCAATTTTTTTTTTAATAAACAAATTAATCTCTTCCATGTTTTTATTCGGTTCTTTATTTTTTATAATATCTATAAATGTTCTAATTAAATTTTGAGAAAATGGTCTTGATTTCCCTGCTATAAGTATGATTGTCTTTTTTTCTTTTAATAAATCATATATAGTATTTTGTAACATTAAAATAATATCAGTCACATAAATTTTTTTTTTTTTTTGTAATGTATTAATCATTTGTTCGTAGGACATTTTAAAATAATTTTGTTCATTTTGCTCGAAATGGTTTTCATAATAAATATTATAAGAACAGTAATTATGATTATTTCTATGATTATTACTATGATTATTATGATTATTACTATGATTATTATGATTATTACTATGATTATTATTATGATCATTACTACGATTATTATCATTATTATCATTATTATTATTTCTTATTATATTATCTTCGGCCCTTTTCCTTGAAGAATCATTACAGTTTAACATATTATAATAAACAAACTTATCTTCAACATCTTGTGAGAACGCCAAGAAAATATAAGTAAAATATAAATAACTTTTCATCTCATCTTTAAAATAAAAATCTTGGGATTTCTGCCTAAATCCAAGAAAGAGCAAATCTTTTTTTTCTTTTATTTTTATATTTTTATAATGATGCTGATTTTGCTTTACATTATGATTTTTCTCATGGTTACTTTCTATATATTGTGTCGAATATAAATAATGTCTTTGTCTTAGTACTTGTATAAGACTACTAAAAGCAGCACCTACAGATATATATACAACTGTGTAATCTAAATTAAATATATTTGTATTTAGAGCTAGCATACTATTTTGAATTTTGGAATATACAAAAGATCCTGGATTTAAATTAACTAAATAATCTGAGCATAATCCTTTTAATGTTTTATTTTTATTAATTTCTATTTTATATAAACATACTAATAATTCGATAATATTTTGTTTATACATATATGTACATTTTTTTGTATTATCCTTATATTGTGTTTCGCCTTTAATTCTTTTTAAAATTTTTTTATATATATTACCTATAATTTTTGAATAGTTTAATCCGGTGTTTTTTTCCGAATAATCATTTGATATATGATTACTATACGAATGAGTAACAGGACTTTGTAATTTTTGTACAGAATTTAGATTTTGTATATCTAATAAAGGATTTGAAATAATGTTGGTCTTTAAAAAATATAACATGCTTACGAATTTTTGACTAACATATAAATTATATATATTAAAAAAATTATAATTATGTATATTTGTATAAGTAGTAAATATATTTAATATGGAATAACTTCTGTCCTGTATATTTGGTAATGTATTAATTAAGAAATTAATATCTATATTAATATAATTATAAAAATCGAACAAGATATCAAAGTATGACCTTTTATCTTGATATACATAAGAAAAATAATCAGATATATTAATAGTATCTGAGATTTTATAAAATTTATTACGATGAATTTCACTAGACGTTTTTGTAGTTAAATAAGTAAAAAAGAAAGGTGTAACAATTTTATTTAGATCTAAGAAATATATAAATAAATCTAATACTTTTATTTTTTTATTTATTGGTAAATAGATACTTTCTTTATTATTTAAATTTTTATTTGGAATTATTACAATATAATCATTGTAATTAATTTTTAATAATTTTAATAATTCTTTCGTTTTATTTATATCCAAAAAAGGATGGACTTTAATCAATCCACATATATTTGAACATTCATCTGTTGTTATTAAATTCATATATCTTACATCTCGTTCATAATTTATGTTTGTACATCTTTCATTTTTTGTAACTACAAATTTGTTATAATTTAATAATTTACAAAAATGTTCATCAATATTAAAATTTTCTACATTTTTAAGAAGAAAAGTTGTATTTTTCATTTTATTCATATTATTATTAATATTTATATTATCTTCCTCCTTATGTGTTTTATCATAAATATTCTTCTTTTTCTTATTAAAATTTTGAATATTCACATGATTTTCATTCTGATTATCCTCACAAATTATTACATCATATAATAAGGGAACCTCTGTGTTTATATCGAAATTATAATAGTTCTTTTTTAAGAAGGTATATAAATTATTTTTCCATATATTAAAATTAGAAAAATGCATAGATGGATGTTGGTAATTTCCTAGACTATAATTTACAATATTTGCGTTTAATGATTTTAATTTCTTTTTTAATTTCTTAGCTACTTGATTATAATTATCATAGGAACTATCTCCTAATCCAAATAAATGAAATTTCATATTATCATAAAAAATTAAATTATTATTATGCAGACCTAGCCAAAATTCTGACATGTTATGAGGACAACAACCATATCCGGTAGTACTAACAATAATAACAATATTATCATATTTATAAAGACTAATAATATTTATGTCATTCAATGAAAAAAAATCTATATCGAAACTTGTGTACAATTCGTAATAAATATTTCGACAACAATCATATGAGGTTCCATATTCGGATCCGTATAATAGTAAAATGCGTTCTCGCATTTTATGGACACATATAAATAAAATAAAAAAAAATAAAATAAAATAATAAAAAATAAAAAAAATAAAAAAAAATAAGACAAAATAAAAAAAATAAAAAAAAATAAGACAAAATAAAATATGTAAGACTAAAATTTACACAAATGAAACATATGAATATATAAAATAATATATTTATATATATATATATATATATTTTATTTTTATGATGTTATTTTTTTATTTTTTAGCTATTTTCTTATGTGATCATGTTTTATAATTTAACAAACTAGAATATTTTTTAGAACAAGAACTATAACATAACTCCTGTTCAATATTCTTATAATTCTTATGTAATTTTTGTATATGTTCTTCATTCAAATTAATTTTATTCTTACTACTAAAAAATATATATTCATTAAGATCTTTTTCTAATCTTTCATTTAAATTTTGTTTACATATATTAAAACAGTTGCTTTGCTCTTTTACAAAATTTTCAAGTTGCTTAATATTTTGTCTTTCATTCTTATCAATACATAACTTTTTCTTTTTCTCTTTTGTAACTTTGATCAGATGCGATATTTCGTTTATATTTTTGCTTCTTAAGCTATTTAATCCTGTAGCATTAATCAAAAAAAAAAAAAAATAAAAAATAAAATAAAATAAAAATAAATAATTAAAGACAAAAAGGAATATATATTTAATATATATATATATATATATATATATATATTTTATGTACATATCATTTTGCTTCTTTTTTAAAAACTGTATTATCTCTTTAGTTCTATTATGAAATAATAATTTCCATATACTAATAAATAAATTTTCTACAATTATACCTGCAATATCGGTAGATTTAGAACTTATCATTATTATTAAATTCAAGAAGAGAAATTTAGAAAATAAAATAACAATAATAATAATAAAAAGAAAACATTGGTTTATTGTATATATATATATATATATATATATATTTATATTTATTTATTTATTTATTTATTTATATTTAAATATAATAAGATAATAATCCCTTATATTATTTTATTTTTTTATTGAAAAAAAAGTACAGCAAAAAATTTATTCTTTAATTAGTGACATTATTACACACAAAAGAAAACAGAAAAAAAAAAAAAAAAAAAAGTTTAAAAGAAAATATAATTTATAATGTATTAATATAATTAATATATGTATGAATAATAAATTTATTTTTGATACTCTTGAATATATCTGAAAAATATTGTAATTTTAACAATATCGAATATTGGAAAAGAATATATCTTTTTGTAAATCGTCATTCATATATATATATATATATATATATATATATATATACAACTCCTGACATGTTCTTGAATATATTTAATAAAATCTAGAAGCATAAAGAAATACAAATAAATATAAGAATATATATATTATAGTATTTTTTTTTTTTTTTTTCTTCTTTATTGCCTCAACTTTTAACATAACATGTATATATATATATATATATATTAAAAGAAAAAAAAAAAAAAAAAAAAAAGAACTTTTCACATTTATATAGAAAAATAAATAACATACTATATATTAATATTATTATGCCATTGTAGGAATATATATATTAATATATGTTCTGAAGTATAATTTATTTTTCTAAATTTTATAAGTTAAAAAAAAAAAAAAAATACATATATTACATAGATATAGTAATTAAATTAAATATTAATATAAATAATTAAAAAATAAAAAGATGATTATTAATAAATATATATATATATATATTTTTTTGTGTTGCTTTTGTGCATGTATATAATATATAACATATAACATATATATTTATTATATATATAATATACATATATAATATATATATAATACATCGTTTTTTTAAATGTTAAAATATTATGGATGACATATATATTAAATAAAAAATATATTTATAATTATTAATTATATATTTATAATATATAAAAATATATTTTTATACGTATAATTATATATAATATTATATATTTGTATATAATTAAAATATATATACATTGAATATTATTTGTTTTAATTTATATAATATATATATTATTTATTTATAAAATATATATAATAACTTATTTCTTTTTATATTTTTTTTTTATTTTTATTTATTTATTTTTTTTTTTTTTTTTGAAAAATTCATTTTTTTTATTATGTTTTATATATAGTTATTAATATATTCTTATAATTACTACTATGTATATAATACCATATTTTATTATATAATTTTGAGGAATTAATAATATAAAGATAAGTTTTTTTTTTTCTTTTTTTTTTTCTTTTTTCATTTATTTTCACAAATAAATAAATATATATATAAAATAAATAAATAAATAAATATATATATATATTATATATATTTATGTAACAGTAAAAATTATATAATATAGTTAAAATATAATTATAATAATCACATACAATAAAAAATACAATATAAGAATAATTATTATAAAATTTTTATATAAGAATAATATAAATTTTTAAAATATTTTTATGTTTGATTATATTTATGTATATATATGTATATTTATTTATTATTTTTTTTGGAGTCATTATATATATATTTATCTATATATATAAAAAGTATATATATAAATATATAATTGATGATTTATTATGATTCGTAGAATACATATATATATATATATATATATATTTATTTATTTTGATATTACCTATATATTATATATATATATATACATATAAATATGTTAATAATTTGAGTGTTGAACTCTTTATATACTTTTTTTTAAAGATGTTTCCATATGGACACATATACAACAAAATAATACATATATATCATGTAGTAAAAAAAAAAAAATTTTAAAGATATAAATATTTATAACTATTTAATTATGTTTTTTTAAATATATTTTATGTAATATTCCTTCTCCTCCCCTTTTTTTTTTTTTTTTTTTTTTTTTT
>NC_033659.1:1995696-1997547 GCF_001601855.1 Plasmodium reichenowi | reverse complement strand
AAAAAAAAAAAAAAAAAAAAAAAAAAAAAAAAAAAAAAAAAAAAAATATATATATATATATATATATATATTTTTATTTATTTATTTACCTTTTAATTTATACTTCCTTTTTCATATTTTTATACAATAAAAAAAAGGAAATAAAAACCATCTTGTCATTATATATAAAAAAATGGTGTTAACAGAACTAGGTACGCAAATTACGAACGCTTTTCGAAAACTTCAAACATCCACGTTAGCAGACGATGTTGTAATAGAAGAATGTTTAAAAGAAATAATAAGGGCGTTAATATTATCTGATATAAATGTTAGTTATTTAAAAGATATTAAGAGTAATATAAAGAATAATATAGAAAAGAATATAGACATTTATGGAAACAATAAAAAGAAGCTAGTACAAAAATATGTGGTAGAAGAATTAATAAAATTATTAGAAGGAAAAAAAGAGGGTTACAACCCGGTGAAAGGTAAAAGAAATGTTATATTGTTTGTAGGTCTACAAGGAAGTGGAAAAACCACAACCTGCACAAAATATGCACATTATTATCAAAAGAAAGGTTTTAAGACTGCTTTAGTATGTGCTGATACATTTAGAGCAGGTGCGTTTGATCAATTAAAACAAAATGCAGCCAAAGTAAAAATTCCGTTTTATGGTAGTTATTCAGAAGTAGATCCTGTAAAAATAGCTACAGATGGTGTAAATGCTTTTTTAAAAGATAAATATGATCTAATAATTGTAGATAGTTCGGGGAGACATAAACAAGAAAATGAATTATTTGAAGAAATGATACAAGTAGAAAATTCTATACAACCAGAAGAAATCATTTTTGTTATTGATAGCCATATTGGGCAAAGTTGTCATGATCAAGCTATGGCATTTAAAAATTCTGTATCCTTAGGAAGTATAATTATAACAAAGATTGATGGACATGCTAAAGGTGGTGGAGCCTTATCAGCTGTAGCTGCTACCGGATGTCCTATAACTTTTATAGGAACAGGGGAACATGTAAATGATTTTGAAAAATTCGAAGCAAAATCTTTTGTATCTAGATTATTAGGCTTAGGAGATATAAGTGGACTTGTATCTACTATTAAAGAAGTTATAGATATAGATAAACAACCTGAATTAATGAATAGATTATCTAAAGGGAAATTTGTATTGAGAGATATGTACGATCAATTTCAAAATGTATTTAAGATGGGTAGTCTTAGTAAAGTTATGTCTATGATACCAGGTTTTGGTAATAATTTAATTAGTAAAGGTACAGAAAAAGAAGGAATTGATAAAATAAAGAAATTTATGGTAATTATGGATTCTATGACAAATGAAGAATTAGATTGTATTAAACCTCTTAATGATAGCAGATGCTTAAGGATTGTAAAGGGGTCTGGTACTCGCCTTCAGGATATTAAAGAACTTCTAGAACAATTCAAGTTCTTACAAAAAATGGTTCTAAAAATGGGAAAATTAGGATTAAGAGAAAATAACATAAATAATTTAATGAGAAACCAAAAACAATTCATGAGCAAAATGAATAATATCATGGATCCAAATATGTTAAAACAATTAGGAGGAGCAAATAATATGGTCAATATTTTAAAAGAATTTACAAAAATGGATGACTTGGGTGGATCAATGGCTAACATGATGAAGCAGATGGGTCTTAAAAAATAAACTTTAAATGGAAACAATAAACAATATATGAACTTAAATAAAAAAATGAAATATGTATATATAAAAAAAAATATATATATATATATATAGGTATATATATTTATTTAATTATATATTATCCATATACGGTAAAACATACATAGTGTCTTTTTTTTTTTTTTTTTTTAATTTGTATA
>NC_033659.1:1991492-1995327 GCF_001601855.1 Plasmodium reichenowi | reverse complement strand
AAAAAAAAAAAAAAAAAAAAAAAAAAAAAAAAAAAAAGAGGAAAATGTTTTATTACATTTTTTATTATATATAATTAAAAAGAAGATATTATATGTACAAATATATACATATATATATATATATATATATATATATATATATATTTCCTTTATATGTATATAATTTTTTATTTTTTTATTTACATTTTTACATGTGAATGATTTATACTTATTTTCCTTTATTTTTTTGTTCTATTTTTTTCTATAATTATTTATATCATCCCCATTATTTAAAATAACTTTTAATATTATTATAATTTTATTTTTGTTATCACCTTATAACAGTACAAAAATGTATATATATATATATATATATATATATTATATATATGTCTTCATTTTAATTTTTAAGTAATATTTATATTTAAATATCTCTATTAATTAGTAATAATATATATATATATATATATATATATAATAAATTTATATATAATTTTTCTTTTTATATTTTTAGTTCTTACACGAAAAAAAAAAAAAAAAAAAAAAAAAGTCTACAATTTGGAAATATCCATTTGGATATAATTAAGAAAGAAATAAATAAAAATATAAAAACATATAGACATTGGATTTTTATTTATTTTTATAATATAATAGTCAAATGTAAATAATTATAAATAAAATAATCATATGATAGTTAAATATAAATATATATATGTATATTTCAAATATCATATACATATATATGAGGGATTTATTTAAAAAGATTAAAGAATAATATAGTATGCATAAAGAAAAGGAAAGGAAAGATTATAATAAAATATATACATATATATAATATATATATATACAAATAACAATGGGTAATTAAAATCAAAAAAATAATAAAAAAATTAAAATAATAAAAGAAAAAACATAGGAGAAAAAGAAATATATATATATATACACATATATATATTTTTCTTCATTTATTATATGTTAAGAAACATATTTAAAAAAATTTGAAAAAAAAAAAATATACAAATAACAAAATAAACAAAATTTAATTTGAAATATGAATATATATAAAAATATATACATATATATATATATATATATATATTTTATTAGGACAAATATTTTCTTTTTTTTATTTTTATTATCTTTAAATTGTACGGCTAATATTATTTAATTAGGTATAAAATAAAAAGAAAAAAAAAAAAAGGAAAAATGGACAATTGTTAATTCGTTATTTTTTTTAAAAAGAAAGTATATCTTTTTTTTTTATTAGCAAATGAATCTTTTTCATTTTCAAAAGACTTATCTTTTATTTGGTTATCCTTAGCTTCTTCATCATAACTAGCTTTTTTCTTATCCAATCTTAGTTTTCTAAAAATAAAAAATAAAAAATAAAAATATAATGGTATATGTATATATATATATATATATATGTAAATATGATAATTAATTTTATGAATTTTTTTCCTTTTTAATTATTATATTTTTTTATTACTTTATATATGATGCGGAATTAAATATTTTAAATTCACAGCTTGTAAGAGTTCCTCTTATCCATCTATGATTTAAAATGTCAGCACACTGGAGAAAAAAATAAAATAAAATAAAATAAAATAAAAAAAAAATAACATATATATAATAAATATATACATATATGTATATATATATATATATACAAAATCATTTTTTTTTTTATTTATGTTATTACACTAAATCTTTGATCCGGATCATGGACCAAAATATTTTCTAATAAATTTTTTAATCCAGGTTGAATATTTAAAGATTTTTCTTTTGATAATCTGCAATAAAATAAGAAAAAAAAAAAAAAAAAAAAAAAAAAAAAATGAAAATAATATATAAATATTTAATATATCATCAATATACTTATAACATTATTATTATATTTATTTTTATTATTACAGTTCAGGTATATTTGCTTTAAGTATGTTGTTATATAATTCATTAGCATTTTTTCCAGTAAAGGGTACTTTTCCAGTTATAATAAAAAATATTAAAACTCCCAAACTCCATATATCGATCTATTCAAAAAAAAAAAAAAAATAAAATAATAAAATAATAAAATAATAATAAAATAAATTAATATAATATATATATATACATAATATTATTATATTTTCTACAACATCGTAGTCGTTATTTTTTTTTTTTTTTTTACCTTTATTCCATATTCTTTATTCTTTATAATTTCGGGTGCCAAATAAAAGTCACTACCACAAACAGATCTACTTTTAACAACAGACTGATTTGAGGGAGTTATTTTGGCTAGACCGAAATCTGAAAGGACTACACTTTTTATATTATCTTTTGTTCGAAGTAAAATATTTTCTGGTTTAATATCTCTATGCATAATTTTCAATGAATTTATATATTGAATTGTTTTTGTTAATTTTATTATTATAACTCTAGCTTCAGAGTGTGTACAACTACCATTAATTTTTATATACTCAAATAAATTCCCTCCTTCACAATATTCCAGTATTAATTTTACAATATAATATTCTACAAAAAAATCAAAATAAAATAAGAAATATATATATATATATATATATAAATACATATCATATAAACAAGAATCTATTTATATTATTGTTATTTTCCTTATTTCTTTTCTTATTTATATTATATTATTTGTTATTTTATTTATTATTATTTTTTTTTTTCTCATTACTTTTCCATATTTTCTCATGATAATCAAGTATTTTTACAATGTATGGATGTTTATTATTTATCGTTTTCATAATAAATAATTCTCTCTTAAAGCAATTATAATGAGATGTTTTTTTCAGTGGACAGCACATCAGCTAAAAGGTTATAAAAAAAAAAAAATAATAAATAATAAAATAAAATTGTACATATTATATATATATATATATATATTTATTCTTTATAAATAAAAAAAATGAACCATGATATAAAATTTTGTTACCTTCATTGCACATTTTTTTTTATTCTCTCCTCGACAACAAAATACTTTGGAAAAATTACCACTATAAAAAAAAAAAAAAAAAAAAAAAATATATAATAAAAATATATACATATTACATATATTATATAAATATATTATATGTTTTGTTTTTATTAATATGCTATTTTCATTTCTATTTCTTCTTACTCTCCAATCTTATTAATTATTTTATATTTTTTAATAAATTCTAAATTTGAATCATTTTCCTCGTTTTTTTTTTGCCTTTTATTTTCAACTGATTCGTCCTTCACATTTTTATCTACGCAAATTAAAATTAAAATTAAAAATAAAAAAAAATAAAAAAAAAAAAAGTAATTTTTTTTAATATATAATGAATATACAATATAGGATAAAACAATTTTTTATTTTACTTTTTTAATATATGCACAATATATATAATTATATATATATATATATATATATATTTATTTATTTATTTATTTATTTATTTATTTATTATTTTACCTGTATTGTTTTTTCTTTTACTTATTGTTGACCCCATTTTTTTTTTTTTTCTATTTTTTCTTATTTTTTTTTTTGTTTCTTTTGTTTGTTTTATATGTCTTTGGGGTTATTACAAAAAGATATACATAAGATTTAAAATATAAAATTCAAGGTCATGTAAAATACAAAATGAGATATAAGGTATTCATTCTAAATATAAATTTATCCATATATATACTACTATATATAATGATTATATAGCCATACATAAAATGTTTTATATATGTATTTTTTTATTTTTCCTTTTCAATATTATATAAAAAAAAAAGAAAAATGTAATATTCTACAATTGTTAAAATAGAACAAAAAAAAAAAAAAAAAAAAAAAAAAAAAAAAAAAAAAAAAAAAAAAAAAAAAAAAAAAAAAAAAAAA
>NC_033659.1:1989624-1991264 GCF_001601855.1 Plasmodium reichenowi | reverse complement strand
TATAAAATTATTATTTAACCAAAAAAAAAATTTTTTATTTATTTTTTTTTTTTTTTTTTTTTTTTAAATTTAAAAAAAAAAAAAAAAAAAATTAAAAATTTTAAAATTTTTAAAATAAAAAAAAAAAAAAAAAAAAAAAAAAAAAAAAAAGGTAAAACGAAATATAAAATATTAAAAAATAATAAAGGATTAAAAAAAATTAAAAGACATTCTTTCAAATGAAATTCATTTATATGTAATGCTACAAGTATATATAAAAGTATGCATAGATATATATATATAGAACAATATATATCCTTATATTGTCACATTTATACATACATATATATATATATATAATATTATTCGTTAAAATATAAATCTATAACATTGTGTAAAAATATATAAAAATATATAAATACATGAAATACAAAAAAACAAAATATAGAATGTCATATAAATATACAATAAATATATATAAACAACATCAAAAAAAAAAAAAAAAGAAAAGAAAGATAAAAAATTGGAAAATAAAAAAATAAATATTTTAAAGAATCTCTAATACATAAAAAAAATATAAAACATTAATAAGACTTTTAAATAACAAGCCAAAGAATATTGATTAATTATAAATTCTTTGTGATAATAAAAATATAGTATATATATATATATATATATATATATATATATATATATATAATATGTAAATACAAGCAAGCTTTAAATAATAATTTTTTTAAAAATAAATAATTATTATATATTTCCACATTATTGAACATTATTATAAAAATTATGTGTGCTTAATTAATAATATATATATATATATATATATATATATACCTATATGAAATACAAGGCACATATAATACTTATTCTCATATATAAAATATGAATCTAAGCATGCAAAAAAAATTTATAAAATCTTTAAATAAAAAAATAATATATATATATGAATGTACAAATTATATTATTCATATATAGAAATAAAGGAAAAAAAAAAAAAACAATGAATGAATGAATGAAAAAAAAAAAAAAAATGAAGCACGTACAGTATTCTATATATATATAATAAATAGTAGAAAACTATATAAATAAATATATTATTATATGTATATTTATATATATATAGAAATCCTCAAATGATTTCTAAAAAAATAAATGTTCAAAATTTTAAATATATAATATTTAAATATATAAATATATATATATAATCCTCTTTTGTTGGTTTCTTAAAATAATCTCAATACGAATTCTAAATAAGGTGTTTTTAATACAGCAAAAATTATAATATAAAAATATATATATATATATATTATTATAATATAAAATTATCTTTTGATTACTTAAAAATTAGAAAAAAGTAAAAAAGGAAAAAAAAGAAAACAACTTGAAATCAAGAAATAATTTTATATAATAATAAATTTATAACATATATAATATATATATATATTAAATATATATATTATAATATTATGTATATATATAATATTTGTGTTTTTATTAAAAAATATATAAATAAAAAAGTAAATTTTTTACTCTAAATAAAATAGTATTTATTTTTAATTTTTCAAGTTGGAAAGAAAAAAAAAAAAAAAAAAAAAAAATTAGGTTTTTGTTTTTTTTCTAATTATTTTTATATATGTTTATTATATATATATATA
>NC_033659.1:1981393-1989347 GCF_001601855.1 Plasmodium reichenowi | reverse complement strand
AAAAAAAAAAAAAAAAAAAAAAAAATAATAAAAAAAAAAAAAAAAAAAAAAAAAAAAAAAAAAAGGGAAAAGGAAAAAAAAAAAAAAAAAAAAAAAAAAAAAAAGGAGAAAGAGAAATTAAAAAAAAAAAAAAAAAATAATAATAATATAATATAATATAATATATAATACTTCATACATATTAAAAATTTATATATTTTTAATAATGCATATTTATATATAAAAATAAAATTTACTAAAAATATATTAATTATATATATATATATATATAATACTTTTATGTTAAAATGTAAAATGTATATTTTTACGTGTATATGTAAATTTTTCTATGTGCTATTTTACTTTTTCAATGTAATTATTATAGAACTATTATGTTTTTTTAAAAGAAAAAGAAAAATTCATAACTTCTTTCTTTTCTTTTCTTTTCTTTTTTTCTTTTTATTTTTTTTTCTATTTTTCTGTTTAATACAAAATAAATAAAGGCATGGCTAATAAATTGTATATATATAATATATATACATTATATATATATTATATATGCATATAATATATTCATGAAATATATATAATAAATATTATTTCATTTAATGTATATTTTTTTTTGTGTAATGTAGTTCTTTTTTTTTTTTTTTTTTTTTTTTGTTTATATTTATCTTATAATAGGATTTAATATTTTTTAGTAAAATGTTAATAAACTGTTTTCATATTTTGTGTATAAATATATAATACTTTACTTATTTGTTTATGATTTTTTTTATTTTTTGTTATTTGAATAAGTTTATATAAAATATCTTTATATATATATATATATTTAATTTTTTGTTAATATTTGTTTACCTTTTAAGAATATGTACATGTGATTTTTTTTATAAATAAATAAAAAATGGATGAAACAATTTATGACGATTTCAATACACATCTGCATAGTAATATAAACGATTATATTAATTATGAAAGTTATAGTTCAGATAAAGAAAATGAAGCGAATAATGATAGCGACAACTCCCAAAAGGATGAACAAATAAATGATATTAATAATAATATTAATAATGATAATAGTATAAATAATATAAATAATATTAATAATAATAATAATAGTATAAATAATATTAATAATAATAATAATAATGATGATGATAATAATATTAGTAGAAATAAAAAAAAAAAAAAAAAAAGTGATGAGGATTATAAAAACTTAAAAAATGATAATGATATAAAACTTGCAGTAAAAATCGCTGTACAGGTTTTATTAAATAATCAACCATTTCCTGTAAAGAGAGAGGATCTTTTTTATACTATATCTATATATGTACCTAGTTGTAATAGTAATATAAAAAGAAAAGTTATAATAAAGGTTTTAAGAAAACATCTTAATAATGTATTAGCATTAAAATTATTAACTTTAAGTAGTAAAACAAAAACAGAATATTCACTTTCACAAAATATTTTTTATAAACAACATAATGATTTATTATTATCAAATATAGATCATACTATTAGAGGATTTTTAATTTATCTAATTCCTTTTTTTAATGTATTTCATAATAAACTCCCACTTAATTATTTACTGTATCAATTAAATATGGCTGGTTATAAAACACTTAAAACAAAAGAAGATATTATTAAAATTATAACTACTCCTACTCTCCATTCCAATATTGTATATAATAACATTTCAAGTAATGATATAAATGAACCACTAGATCTTATCATATATGCAAAGAAATTATCTTATATAGAATTTAGTAATGAACAATATGATGAAAATTCAATAGACGGATTCTATATTATACCAACACTCAGGTTCCAATATGAAATTAATATGAAAGCATATATTAATCAACTTATGAATATGCCTCACAAAAAATATCAATTAAAAGATATGTATGTTTTATTTGATGAAAAATATTTCGTAGATATAAATTATGATAACTTATAATTAGACACATAAGCACATATATATATATATATATATATATATATATATGTTGCCCATTTTTCAGTATATGTATTTTTTTTTCTTTAATTGTGATATATTAAATATCCGTTTTCCTATTTTGTATATACATACACATTCGTAAAATTAATACATATATATATATATATATATATATGTATATATATATTTTTTTTTTTTTTTTTTTTTAAAGGTTCATATTAAAAAAAATTTCTTATATATACTATTGTATTTAAAAAAAAAAAAAAAAAAAATTAATGCTTTCAAAAATTACATCATTTGTACAATGAATAAATAAAAAATATGACACGAAAAAATAACATGATAAAATAATAATGATTGAAATAAAATATACATATATATGTATATATATATATATATATATAATTATCATTCCAGAGACCTTTTTTTTGTTAATCCTTTTTATCTTCTTTTATAAGAAAGTTCTTTAATTCATTCCACAATTTCATCCTCTCTTCACCCATAAGACTTCCCTTTAGTTTTGCTGAATGTATTTTTTTATCACAAAAATACCACAGACTATATATTTCTTTATCATCTGATTGTGGATATCCATTTTTATCTTTTACATTTATTGGTGGGCCCATTTTTAATAAACTTGTTTGTTCTTTTAAACATTCAGATTTTTGCACACTATTAATATATTTTTCATATTGACTATCAATTAAAATACCTGTACAAGTCAGGCAAAACTTACTAGGATACCATTTACTATGTTCATCAGTTTTATATTCGATATAATTACTTTCATCGATATCATCATAACAAATTAAACAGACTAAATTTTCCGGAACATAAAGAGCATGTTCTTCAATTTTTTCTTCTTCGCATGAAGAATTAAATGATGCTATATTTTGTTTTTCATGATCTTCTTGTTTCCCTTTTAAAGTAGAACAAGATGTTTTTTCATTTGGTACGTTCGCCATATTAAAGAATATTACTATAAATAAATAAATAAATATATAAATATATAAATATATATATATATGTATATATATTTAACTTTTATTATTTTTAATAATTATGTTATTAAAAGTAATTTAAAATATTGACATATATCACAATATGTCCACAACATGTTGTAGATCTTTTTTTTTTCATATGTCTTGTAAAGTATAATAAGGCAATTATATTTTATATCTTTTAAAAAAATATGGGTGAAAAGTATACATATATATATATATATATATCTAATATGTTTAGGTGAATAGGCTTTACTATCTATATAATACACACAAAAATATATAAAAAATTATATATATATATATATATATATATGATTTATTTCGTTATATATGTTTATATTTATTTTTATATATTATTAAAAAAAGAAAAAAAAAAAAAACTAAAAAAAAAATAAGCCTTCTCATAATATATATATATATATATTATTTATATAATTTCCTCATATATTCAATATATGTTACATTCCTTTTAGTACAATCATATGAATATTAATAATTAACGACCTATTTAAATAATTAAAAAATAAAAACAAATCATATAAATTACCAATTATTTTTAAAAGTAAATATTTTTATTTTTATATTATTATAATTATTTTAAATGAATATATCTATCTGTAATGTTTTATATTATTTCGTTCCTTTTATAACTTTCTATTCATCTATTATTTATTTTGTTTTATTTATATTATATATATATATATATATATATATATATATATTTTTTTTTTTTTTTTTCTCTTTACATTTCGAAATAATATTATACGTAAACATTTATTTAATATTTATACTTATAAAAATAAATATATCATGAATTAATAAGAATGTAAATAAAAAAAACGATCTACTTATGAATACTTATAAAAATATTAACAATTGATATGTATACATATATATATATATATATATATATATATAATAAAATATCTTATATATATTTTTGTAATTAATACCTTTTTTATTTACTGTTATTTTTTATATTTATAATATTTTAAATTTTTATTTTATTTTCATTTTTGGCTATTCCCAAAATGAAAAATATATAATTAAATTATTTGATTATAAATAATTAAGAATCCATGTTTTATTTTTCCTTTATTTTGATAATTAAATATATATTTATAATTTCTCTTTAGATCCAAAAGAGAAAAAAAAAAAAAATTAAAATAAATAAAATAAAACAAAATAAAAGAAAATAAAATAAAATAAAATAAAATAAAATAAAATAAAAAAGTAAGAAAGAATAAAAAATTAAATAAAAAAAAAAAAATTTCAAATTTTACATATTTAATATTTAATCGATAACAATGTAGTACCATAAAAATAAATCTTTAAAAATATATTTATATATATATATATATATATATTTTTTTTTTTTTTTTTTTCATTTTTGTAAAATTTTTTATTTGTCATATTATTTCCATTCATTTGTTTTATAATTATATTATTTATTTTTATATTTGTAAGAAGTACAATATGGAAGAATGTAGTAGAAAGATAGAAGAATTATTAAAAAAAAAGGGAAAAGGATTAAGGCAGGTTTCATCAGATGTCGATTGTGATAAAAGGAACAATGATATTAATAGTAATAATAATTATTGTATGATGAAGAATTTGTTAAATAATGTTGTCGATATAGTAAAGCTAACGAATAAAATTACATACAATTCTTTATATAATAATGATGATATTGATATGTTAAGAAATAATAATGTGGATATAAAAAATTTACAAAAGGATTTGTTAAATATTGTTTATGATTTATTACATCATAGTAGTAATGAAATGAAACAAAAAGAATTAGTAAATATAAAAAATGATGATAATTGTAATTTTTTAAAAGATAATTATCATATCATATCCTCCACATTAGAAGAAATATATTTCAGAATTAGACACAGTGTTCTTTTTTTTCATAAAGATATACAAGTATTAACAGATAATTATAATAAGAATGATTATAATACAAACAATGATATATCATCTGAAAGAAACAATAATTCTCTAAAAACAGAATATAATAATATTTGTGAAACCAAGTTTGTGGAAGAAAATAAAAATAATAATATATTAAACCATCATATAATTAATAAGGAAAAAAATGATAATATTCAACTAATAAAAAAAAAAGCTATAAAAGATGAACAAAAGATTTATGTAAACGATGAAGATGTAGTAATTATTAAAGATGATGATCATGATGATATAAAAAAATTGTGTGATAATACAAAATTATGTGAACATGAAATAATGGATGATAATAATCATTGTAATGATATCCTTGTAGAAGAAAACAAGAAAAGGTTTAATAATTCCGATATAAAAACAAAAAAAGATATTAATAAAAATAATGTAAAAAATTACCATAATAATAATAATAATAATATAAAAGAGAATAAACCATATAATAATATCAATAATGTAAAAATGCAAAAAAACATAAAACAAATGAAAAAAGACAAAAAAAAAAAAAATAATAAAACAGACATGGAATATTTTAAAGAATATTCAAATAAAATACAAAACATGTGGTTACATCTAACAAATAATTATTCTAAATGTTTCATTCCTAGGATTTTATTCAAATATAACAAGTTAGTTGATTTAGAATACGATTTAATTGAGGCGGTGAAGTGGCAAGAAGATAATATTAAGAAGAAATTAATTTTATTGAATATGCAAAAAAATTATGAAAATGGTGAATTGGAAAATATAAATTCAAATGATATTATAAATAAAATATTTGATAATAATAATAATAATAATAATATGTTGGACAAAGATATTAATCATGAAACATTTATAGAGGATGATAAATATTCTGAGCATTCTTTTGTATCATCAGATATTTCCCTGTCCTCCTTTAAGGATGATGTTGATAAAAATTTATTTCATAAATTATTAAAAAAATTAAATAAAGAAATTAATAAATATTGTTATAAATTTAATAATTTAAATCATCCGTATAAATATGAAATAGAAAATATTATTAAAGAATATCGAAATGATAACAACAATGTAACAATCTCAAATTTTTTACAAATAAATATGGAATTAAAAAAATTGGAAGATATAAATAAAAAAGCATATAAAATTATAGATAATAAAAACGATTTAATAAATATGATAAATAATATAAAATTAAATTATCAGGAAAAAAAAATTTCAATAATGATAAAAGTAAATTATAAACGAACATATCGAGGATTTACATCTATTATTATGATAGGAACGAATAATATGAATTATATAATTGACGTTTTTAATATGTTTGAAGATTTGTATGTAATAAATGATATAACAACAGATCCTAATATATTAAAAATTACTTATAATGCTCCAAATATTATAAATCAATTACAAAAAGATTTCTCTATATATTTTGTTAATATTTTTGATATAGCTATATGTTCAAGTTATCTAAATTTTAAAAATAATCTAAATTATTTAATATATAAATATTTTAATACTGTACTGTATTATAAAAATAAAATACTTCAAAATGTTTTAATTACAAGACCAATCGAACCAGATATGGTTGATGTGATACAAAATGAATTTTCCTTTTTATATGATCTTTTCGATTATATTAAAATAGATATATATTTTAATTATATATTTAATACTAATAAAATGAACAACTCGGCGCAACATACGCAAATACAAGATGATACAGTAGATGCAATTTGTGATAATCAAGCTGAATATCATTCAAAAGATGAACAAATACAAACTTCTAAAGATGAAGAAGATACCAAACCTTTTATGAATAAGCAACATATTTATGTTAATTTTGAAACATTGAAATTTAGTGATATATCAGAAGAAGAAAAAAAACATGGAGAACAAATTATAAGAAAAATATTTATAGAGAGTAATCTTTTATGTCATCATATTGTTAAACTAAAAGATGTTTGTAATATTGAAAAGACAAAAAACCATATTAAGAATATTGTTAATACATCATATAATATACATGCATGTGATAATTTAATATATAATATTTTATATTGGAGAGAAGAACTAGCCAAAAAGATAGATGAAACACCTGATAGTATAATTAATATTCATAATATAATATCCATTCTTTTAAACATGTCTACTACATTATCAAGTTTAAAAAATAATATCATACCTTTGTCAAATATTATCTCAGAAAATTTAGAGACACTACTAGAAATAATAATAAAATCAAATATCTATGAAAAAAAAAAACAAAAAAAAAAAGAAGATCTATTTTATTTCAATTATATTAATAATCAAAATATTAATATTCATGAGGAAGAAAATAATATCAATTTATATACCTATAACAAGAATAATAATTTATATACTCATAATTGTGTTGATTCAGTTATTCTTACAAATGTACATTTTGATTATATTTCAAAGGAGCAAAATATGCTTGATATTCAAAATGATACTCAAAATGATACTTTAGAAAATCAAGAAACAAAAGAAGCTCATCCCAACATTTATAGAAAAAATTCTTTTCTCTTAGAACAAACTCTTTTTTCGGACGACGAAATTGACAAATCTTATATGAATAACATCAATTATATACAAAATCTAAATTTTATAAAAAAAAATATTTATTTAAAACAAAAAAAATCGAGTCCCCAACCAATATTAATTGATTCGAATAAAAGCAATTATGTCGATAATTTGAACAGTAATGATAATTATAATGAAAATATAAAAAAAAACTCAGTGGTTAAGAAAACTATTGATAAAAACATTCATATTCATATTCATAATAATAATAATAAAAAGAAAGATAAACATATTTATCAATCATACAATCAACAATATAATATAAAGAAAACAAAGGGTTTGTACAGCAAAAATATATTAAGCGAAATAGATCGAAAATAAAAAGAATATTATTATTCACAGCACAAAAATATATACATATATTTTTGTATACCTTTATATATCATATACCATCCTTATATATTTCCTTCTTTTTTTTTTTTTTTTTTTGTAATAGTAAATGTACTAACAATTTTAA
>NC_033659.1:1979067-1981293 GCF_001601855.1 Plasmodium reichenowi | reverse complement strand
TTTTTTTTTTTTTTATTATTTTTTTATTATTATTATTTTTTTTTTTTTTTCTATTATTTTCTATAGGTTTATTTTTATTTTCACCTTTTTCAAAGTTCCAAGAGAAATATATATAATATTAAATAATACTAATATAATATATATATATATATATATATATATACATGAATAATATATGTATATTTATTTATATATAATATTTTGTATACATATATATATATATATATATATATATATATATATTATTATATAATAATAATTTCTTCGTAAAAGAAATAATATATATATATATACATTAAAATAAATTTTTATAATAATATATATTTATATATAAATTATTAAAAAAATCGTATTTTTTTAATAGAAAATTATTATCCATAAATATGTAATATATATTATATGAAATATTATTTGTAATACTATATCACAATTCTAATACATACATATATATATATTATATATATATATATATATATATATATATATATAATATAATTAAAAAAAAGAAAAAAAAAAGGTTAAGTTCATTATTATAAATAAGTGTAATCTTTTTTTTCCAATAGTATATTTATATTGTATCACTAATATATAATATTTTTACTTTATATATATTATTTTTATTTATTATTAAAATAAAAAAAGAATAAATATATTATTTATTTATGTGGTAAAATATACATATATATATTTATTATATAAACATATATTGAATATCTAAAACATATTATAATATCATAATATATATAAATATAGTAATAATTAATAATAAGAAAAAATAATAATTTATTTTATAATTTACATATTTTATAATGGTGGAAAACAGCATGAATTTACAATAAAGGAAATTTCTATTAACAAGAACATTAAAAATAAAAAAAATAAATAATAATATTTTTTATTAAAATTTACTAATAAAATAATTATAAAACCATATTTTATTTTCTCATATACATGTATATTTAAATTGGTAATTTTTAAGGGTGGAAAAAAAAAAAAATAAATAAATAAAATAAAATAAAATATATATATATATGTATGTATATATATATATATATATATATATATATATAAACCAAAAAAAGTAGTACAAATATTATAAAAAAAAAAAAAAAATAATATGATTGTAAAAAGAATATATATATATATATATATATATATATATATATATATATATATATGTATGTATGTATGCATATTATAATTATTATAAATTCAATTGTTCTTTAAAAGTTTAAATAATATTTTATCTTATCATATTTTAAAATTATTAGAAAATATATGGAAATTATTTATATTAATATACATCAAACTAATAATATTATATGAATAATTAAAAGGTAGTACAAAGGTTATCAAAAGGAATATTACATATATAATATTATAAATATGTATATATATATATATATATATTTATTTATTTATTTATATAACATGCAGCGCAAAAATGATTTCTTTCCTAGTTCTATAAAAACACATATGTATACTTATAATTTAACAAAATATTAGAAAAACTTATATATCAAATTAAAAAATGAAATAATAATATTATAACTTTCATATTTATGTGTAAGTCCTTTTTTAATAATTTACATTATCTTAATACATAATATAATAAATTATATATATATATATATATATATATAATATAAATAAAAATATTATTATTATTTAGAAATAATTTCTTACTCGTCGTCATATATATATAAAATATTATGTGTAAAAAAAACATGTATATTTTTTTATATATTTATAAATAATATTATAATAAAAATTAATGTATTTCATTATAAATTATCTTGTCCACAAAATTATTTTTCATTTCCTTTCGTGCAAATATAATATTATATAAATTTAATAAAAATAATTATTCCATATAAAATATTTAAGCTTAAAAAATATATTTTAAGAAATAATAAAAATGTGCAATTCTTTGTATATAAAATATAAGAAAATATAACAGCATATATACATCCATAAAAAGAAATAATAAGAAATATAAAAAAAGATAATAATGTATATAAATAAATATATGGCTTATTATTTTATTTTGTTATTTTTATTATTTTTTTTTTTTAAATATTTATTCATTTTGCTTCAATTTATTATATTTATTTTAATATTTATTCATTTGTTTGATTTTATTATATATATATAATATATATATAAATATATATATATATATATATATATATATTTTTTTTTTTTTTTTTTTTTTTTTTTTTTTTT
>NC_033659.1:1975930-1978908 GCF_001601855.1 Plasmodium reichenowi | reverse complement strand
ACTGGGGGAAAAAAAAAAAAAAAAAAAAAAAAAACACACATATATATATTATTGTATGAAAAGTTATATAAAGAGGAAATAATGATTTATTTATTTATTATTTATTTTCTATAAATAATTAATACATTTATTTCCTTTATATTTTGACAAAAGATTAAATCTATCATGTTATTATTAATATATAATATTATAAATATTAATTATAATATTTTCTTATCTGATCATGCATATATATAAAAATTAAATTGCACATTTCGTTCTTTTTTTTTTTTTTCTTCTTGTTTTTCCACGTAAGTTTCAATTTAATAATAACGTTTTAAAATAATATCTTAAAAAATATAATAAATAAATAAATAAATAAATAAATAAATAAATAAATAAATATTTAGGTGTTTATATAAGCTCATATTTTATCTCTATAAATAAAATTTTTCATTTTTTTAATATATTTTAAGCTTAATATAAATAATATACATATATAACATAAGAAAAATGAGCAAGCATATAAAAGAGCATTATAACCTTAACTTATTATTTTACATTCTTAGCAACTATATATACATATATATATATATATATATATATATATATATATATATATATATATATATTTTTCATTTGAACAAGGTAAATATTATAAATGAGAAAAATTAATTAATAAGACAAACAAATTAATATATAAAATAAATAAAAATTTCATCATATATTAGTTTCAACGATTATTTATTGTAAATATTTTTATGGGGAAAATAATTTTTTTTATACAGTTTATAAAAAATAATATAATCATAAAAATATAATTATAAATAAATAAATATATTATATATATATATTATATGTGTGTTAAAAAATAAAAAATTATATATTAATTTAAAGTTTATTTAAAAGAATAAATATATATATTTACTTTATATATTATAAAATTAATATAGATTCACTATATTTAAACTTAGTAAAGAAAAAAAAAAAACATTTATAACAAATTCATAATATATAAATATTTTTTCGTTTTTTCATATTTAAAAAAGAAAAATAAAATAACATAAAATTATACTTTGAATTCATATACACCTGATTAAAAGAATTATTAATATATGCACGTTTATATATATATGTATATATATATATATCATATATTTCATATTTCATAATTTTCAAATGATAATCCTATTAATTTAAATGTTTTTCTGAAAATAAAAACATGTATAAAATAATAATATATTATTTCTTAAATTTTAATTATTCTACATTTATGTTTAATTTTTTTTTTTTATTTAATTTTATTATTTTTCTTTTTTTTACCTATATTTGTTCAAAGAAGTTCTACACAATCAAAATGTTGTGCTAATTATTTTTTGTTAAAAATTAAAAAAAATATAATTATTTTTATAAAATAATAATAATCTGTTTTTCTTTTTTTTCAACAAATTTTACCTTTACATGATTTTTTTTTTTTTTTTTTTTTTATTTAATGTATCTTTCGTTTAAGTACATAAATATTATATAAATTCAAATAAATAATAGTTGGAGCTAATATAAATAATGTTATTTTTAACATGAATCTATTATAAGACATTATATTTACTCCTCATATATATGAAGAAGAATATTCTAATATAATGATAAAGCTTATCTGTAATTTTTAAGTTTTATTATTACCTTTATAATGCCATTTAACATAAATAAAAGGCATGTGAATAAATTTCGCATAAAACTATTGTGATTAAAGTTATTGTGAATTTTTTCTCTTCGTTACAAATATAAATATAAATAAATAAATAAATATATATATATATATATATATATATATATATATATAAATAGTTATATAATTTCAATTTTTATTTTTACATGTGATTGTATTATTTATGTGCGTATATTACACCTGTAAAAAATATTTCTTCTTTATGTGTTTTCATATGACATATGCAATAATAAAAACATGACGTTTCAAAAGGCCATTATTATTGTAATAAAAATAATATTCTTATATAATAAGATATATTCCATTTAAATATATGAACACACATGTGAACTTTCTATATATCAATATTTTAATAATTATTAAAAATATGTTCAAAAATAATAATGTTTCTTACTTTTTATAAAAATAAAAAGGAATCTTATTTTATTATAATTAGATGACACTTAAATATGTATAGAAATCATATATATTATATAAAAAGTAAATTTTTTAAAACATAAAAATAATATTATTATTATATAACATTCTTTTGTAGGAATTTTAAAATACAATTCTACAGGATGTATATAACTATAAATACACATATACACTATAAATATAATAAATTTTAAAAAAAAAAATTATTCAAAAAGAAAAAAAAGATTTATTATAGATAAAAGATATACTTGTGTTTCTAAAAAATATATATTAAACAATTGAATATAATTTCTTTGATATATTATATAATATATATTTTACTTTTTTACACAATATATTATTATATATATATATATAATATATATATAATGTATAAATTTTTCTTTTCATATTCCTATTTAATATTACATATTTTTATATATTTATGAATAAAAATAATTAAAAACAAAAAATTTGCATATTGTATATTATATTTATATATGAAAAATATATATAATACTTTTAGAAACCCTTTTTAACAAAATTCTATGCACAATTAATGTGTTCAAAAATTACACTTTTAAATAGAGGAAATATGAATATTTAAAAAAGAAATTAAAAAAAAAAAAAAAAAGGAAATTAAAAATAGAAATTTATTATGAATTTTTATATTAAAAGAATATAATATTGTGAATAAGAATAATTTTTTATTAAATGAACTAATATATGTATATATATATATATATTTTTGTTTCTGTAATATTGTTATATATATTTATATTAATTTTCTTATTTTTTAGTTATCCAATTTATAGGGAAATAATATAAATAATTAATATTTATATTTTTATCAAAATTTATAAAGAACAAAAAAAAA
>NC_033659.1:1970908-1975554 GCF_001601855.1 Plasmodium reichenowi | reverse complement strand
TTATATTTTACCTTATCATTTCATAATACATTGTTTTTTTTGTTCTATTTATTGGTATAATATTTTTTAATTTTTTATTCTAGTCTTTTTTTTTTTCTTTTTTTTTTTTTCTTAACCTAAATGATTAAAACATTATGGCTAGCCATAATCTGTTACATAAGAATAATAAAATAAAAATAATAATAAAGTAAAAAGAATATAATACATATATACTTTTTCAATTGTCAATATATTTATCACGTCTTTTATTTGCGTATTAATGACTATATTTTTATATGGGTATATTTATAAAATTAGAACACATTAATTAATGGTAATATATATATATATATATATAATTTTAACCTTACAGCCATATATTTCTTTTTTTATTAACTATGTGGTCATGTGAAAAAAAAGACACAAAAGTTGGTGACCTGTTAAGGTTAAACTAAGCTTGTTTTATAAATACGTAAACAATATATATTTATATAGTTGTTGTATTCATTATGTATATGTATATATATATATATATATATATATATATATATATGTATTTTTTTTTTTGTATCACATTAATTTTAAATAACGTGCTTTAAATGATTTGAGAATATATATATATATATATATATATATATATATATATATATATATATTCATCTCATTTCTTATTGATCATTATTTTTTTATATTTTTATTTTTTAACGCCTATTAGCTTACATTTTGGTGATAAGAATGGATAGGAATTGTAATTATATGAATAAAATAATAAATTCCAAAAACAGAAGACATTATAGTATGCATCCAGAAAACGCCATATTTTTTGATTACTTTATTAATTTAAAGAAAAAAGCCATTGCCCAAGGTTATAATAACTTGGTTATTTCTTTCAAAAAAATTATTAGTTCTATAACAAAATATCCCTTACCAATTAAAAATAGTCTTGATGCATATAAATTAAAAGGTGTAGGAAAACGCTTTTCTAATTATTTTGAAAAAGCGTTATCACAGAATAATGTAGATAAGAAAATACAAAACTTAAAAGAGGATTTTATATCTAGTAAATCCGAATTTCGAATTAATATTCATATAAATAAAGTTATTAATAGTGCCGATAAATTTTTAAAAGATTTTGATAAAGAAATATATAACATTAGAGTTTTAGGAGAGTTATCAGATGATAATATATTAAATAATATTAGAGAAATTGAAAATGATAATTTGTGTAATGTTAATTCAAAAAATTTAAATCAATGTTCTCTTGTTTCAAGTAATAAACTTAATGAATCTTATTCAAACGGAAAGTCTTTATCTTTATGTACGAATAATATTGAAAAAGTAACATCTTTAAACAATAATAAAAAAAAGAAATGTATAGATATGAATGATACAGAAAAGAGTATCATAACATATCTTTATAAATATGGCCATTTATATAATGAACACGCTTTAAGTAAGGAAGAAATTATTTCTGGTGTTTTAAAATATTATGAAAGATCAATAATTGTAAATTATAAAACATTAAGAAGATTAATTAATAGGGAATTTATCGAAAAAACTGAAAGTGTAGAAAATCGAATATGTAATAATATCAAGTCGTCTAAAATCAAAACCAAATTAAAAGTCATCAATAAAATTAGATTAACAAAAAAGGGAAAAGATTTTTTGGATAATGAAAAGGATTATATATTAGATAGTTCTTTAATAAATACAGAGAGCATATGTCAGCTAAATAACACAAAGGAAGAGGAATCTATCTTACATACGGAGAATGTTAAAAACCCTATCTCACCATATAGTTTCAATACAGATAATGAACTGAAGCAGGAAGAAAATAATACGTCCTCCAAAAAAAAAATCGATTCACCATCATATATGAAAAAGAACTTAAGTTATAGTGATACAGAAGGAAAATGTTTCGAATTAAGTAAAAAGAAGGAGAACCAAGAAGGTTTCTTAAATGTAACCTACTTGAGTATATCAAAAAATAATGAAATAATAAGCCATGAATGTTTATTCAAAAATGAAAATGAGAAAAATGATGAAATGAATAACAAACAAAATATACAAGAAAACATTTCAGTAAATAATATTCAAACGTCAGATTCCGTATTAGTTCAAAAGGAGGAAAAGGAAGAATCTTCTGAATGTAACCAACTTTTTAAAAACACAAAGACACTTAGTTCTTCATCTTATACTAATTATAGTATCTCTTTTGGATTTAATGATGACATAAAAAAAAAAACAGATTCTTCTTGCAATAATAAAAAAGGCAGAATTTATAAGAAATATAAACCACGCATTTTCACTAAGACTAAAGAAAGTGTTGGGGAAGATAAAAATAAAATATTAAAAAAAAAAAAAAAAAGTGTAAATAATGAAGAATCGATTGATTCTAAAAGTGTAAGTATTTTGAGTGATAATTATGAAGAAAGAAAAAAAAAAAAAACTGATGGAAATGTAAATGGTCTGCATTTATCCAATTCATATGATTTAATAGAAAAAAAAATTAAAAACATAAAGAAAAGAATGAATAAAAATTTGAAAGAAAGATTAGAAAAAAAAAAAAAAAAAAATGGAAATGATTCAGGAGTTAGTTCCTCAGAAATGTTTGAAGGCAGCTCATCAAAGGAAGAGAACGTTTTTTCATGTGATAGAAATAAATTAAGTTTAGAAGAAGAAGACAAGTCTTTGAAATTAACAAATTATATATGGGACGAAGATGAAGTGGAAGAGAAAAAGGGGGAGAAAACAGAAACTAAATTTTTAATAAAAGAATATGAAAAATATTATAATGAGATTGATGAAAGTAAACAGATGAAGAATTTTGTTACAGATGAATCGATTTATAAAAGTACCGTTTTGCAAAATAATTCGAAGAATATAATAAAAGAAGTAGAGGATTCCAACATGTTATTAAGTAATGTACAAAAGGATACAAATCATTTAAGAGAAGAAGAATTTTTATCTTTGAGAAATGAGAATATAAATTTTATTAGTAATAATGACGATAAGGAAAAAGGTAAAAAGTGTAAACGGAAGAGGAGCATATTAAATAATATTGGAAATAAGAAAGATGCTGAAGGAAATAAAGGGAAAAAAAAAAAAAGGAGCAAACCTGAGACGGAAAATAAAGTGGAATTAGATACTTCGAATATAAATAATTTAAATAAAGAAGATAAAGATTTAAATGAAATGAATGAGAGTAATCAAAGATGCAAAATAAAATATGGTACCTATGAAATAATTATGATAATTGACAATCGAGAAGTGACCGGATCTAGTTATGAGTTTAATGAAAAAATGAAAAAAGTATTTAATGATAAAAATATTAAATATGAAACAAGAAATTTGCCTTTGGGTGATATTATATGGATATGTAGAAGAAGTGTATATAATAAAAACAGTTCAAGTAACAAAAAGAAACAAATGAAGAAAATGAAGAGGAATAAGAAAATGATGGATGATGAAAAAAAAAAAAAATCTGAAGAAATAAATATGGACATTAAAGAAGGTATTTTGGAGAGGAATAACCATTCGGTAAGCCAAGAAAATGATTATCATCAAATTAGTGATGATGATAATGATGATAATAATGATGACAATAATGATGATAATGATGATGATAATGATGATAATAATGATGATAATAATGATGATAATAATGATGATAATAATGATGATAATAATGATGATAATAATAATAATAATAAGAAGAAGAAGAAGAGAGAAAAAATATTATGTCCTGATAAAACGATTGAGCCTTTTATTGACGATGTAGAATATGAAGAATTTGTTTTAAAATGGATAATAGAACGAAAGACTTTAAACGATTTAAGTGCAAGTATTATAGATGGTAGATATGATGAACAGAAATATAGAATGATGAGATTAAGAGATATACATCACATCATATATTTAATTGAGAATTGTAATAATACATATAGGAATTATATGAATTCATCAAAAATATCATATGAAACATTGAATAACGCTCAGCATAGTACTCAATTAGTTAGTGGCTTTTCTATATTGAGTAGTCAACATATGAATCACACATTATTTTTATTATGTGAAATTCATGAAGAAATAATAAAACATATAAAATTATATTGTCATATTAAAAAAGAGCACCATGTGATAAGGCATAATGAGGACTTGTCTATGTATTTACAGAAACATTCATGTTCTTGGGATGAATGGAATAATGAATCTAAAAAATCCAAGAATAATATTGTAAAAGAAGTTTTTGGAAAACAACTAAGATTAATAAATATGTGTGGACCTGATGCTACCGAACTAATATTGTCATTATGGCCTACTCCGACAAAATTAAGTGCAGCATTAAATAAATATACACATGATGGAATATTAGCTGAAAAAATGAAGAGAATATATTTGAAAAATCATGATATGATAGGAAAGAAAAGAATTAAGTCTCCCATAGATGTTCAGGTATAACAATAAAAAATAAAATAGATATATATAAATATAAATATATACATATTAACATTGAATATATTGATATGTATTTATTTATTTTATTGTAATTTTTTTTTTTTTTTTTTTTTTTTTTTTTTTTTTTTTTTTTTTTTTTTTTTTTTTTTTTTTTTTTAATATTTTAAAAAATTTTTTCTACTTATTTAAAAAAAAAAATAAAAAATTAA
>NC_033659.1:1967783-1970898 GCF_001601855.1 Plasmodium reichenowi | reverse complement strand
AAAAAAAAAAAAAAAAAAAATATAAAAAAAAAAATTAAATAAATAATAATTTTTTTAATTTTTTTATTTTTTTTTTTTTTTTTTTTTTTTTTTTTTTTTTTTTTTTTTCTTTTTTTTTTTTTTTTTTTAGCTTATTGCACAGTTGAGACAACTGTATGCACCTGATTCAATAGAAAGATGGTAAATCTAATAATAGGATATAAAAAAGAAAAAGATGAATTATGTTTATATAAATATTTGAAGAGTGAATTTTTAATTTTCATAATTGTTCTTTGTATATATATATATATATGTAGTAATAATAACGTTTTATATTTTGTATGTAATATTTTTGCATTTATTTATTATTAAAAAAAAAAAAGTTTATGCAGAAAAATAATTCTTTTTTAACATGTTAATTATAACATAAATATTAATTATTAAATTCATGCTAAGAATTTTAAGTTAAAATAATATATATTGTATTACAAAACAGGTGAATAAATAATTCTTTTTTGTATAAATACGATATGTAGATGAAAAATATGGATTATACAAATATTATCCTTTTTCTTTTTTGTTTTTTAAAGATAAATCGGGAAAAATAAAATATATATATATATATATATATATGTATAATATCAATAAAATGGTCATATCATATATAGTTATAAATTTTATATATGACTATAAAAAAACAAAAAAATAGAATAGAATAAAACAAAATAATAAATAATATAATATAATAAAATAAAACATGTTATATATATATATATATATATATATACATAATATATTAATTAATTATGTAATTTAAAAAAAAAAAAAAAAAATTACTATGATGTAAAAAGAGATTGTAATACATCATAATTAATTTTATTTGGTAAATTTTTGTCTGATTTTTCCAAAGCTTTTAAAACCGATTCCCCTGTAGATTGCACTTGTGAATAATCTTCGAAAGTATTTTGTTTCTTTTTAATATTTGTATCTTTATTTTTATTATTATCATTATGATTTCTCTTTTTATGTTTTTTAAGTTGTTTGGATAAATGGGGCAAATGATTTTTCATCATATCATCCCATATGAGCATCTTCATTTCTCTTTCTTTTTCGGATAATATAATATTTTCAATTTCACTATCATATACATCACTTAATGAATTACAACTTGGTGTACTGGAACAATCTGAATGTAAATCTAAAGCTTCATTTTGATCATTTACATTATTACAATTATTATCGAAGAAATAATTAAAGTCTGTAAGTATATTATTAATATTATTCATACCATTTAAATCATTGGATAAATTATTATTATCAGTTTTTTTTTGTTCCTTTTGAAAATCGGATGGATCCTTCAAGAAATTATTGTATGTTTCATCCATACCATTAAGAATATTATTTATTTCGCATGTGACTCTTTCTTTTAATGTTGAACTATATGTATTATCGTTCGACTCATTTGATATATTATTTGAAGACACATTATTTGAAGATATATTATTTGAAGACACATTATTTGAAGACACATTATTTGAAATGGATGATTGATTATCATATGCTGCTTTATTATTATCATTATTATTATTATTATCATTATTATTATTATTATCATCATTATTATTATTATCATCATTATTATTATTATCATCATTATTATTATTATCATCATTATTATTATTATCATAATTATTATTATTATCATCATTATTATTATTATCATTATTATGAATTTTTTTTTTTTTTTCATTTGAAAAATTATTTGTATTATCCAAACAATTTTTTTCACACATATATGCTTGGTTATGTGATATATCACTTCCCTTTTTTTGTGTATTTGTGGACACATCTGTATTTACAGAAAACGTATCCATTAGATTATTATGTAGATTTATTTTTGTATCAACATTTTTTAATATATTACTATTTATATCTAAATTTATTGTATTCATAATTTTTTGAGCAAGATTATGTATATCATTTCCTTTAGGGTTTTCATTACATATTTCATCAACATGTATCGAATAATCTGAGTTAAACAAATGATCAGAATGATTTTTATTAAAAATAAGATCATTATTATCAATATTTGAATGTGTACTACTTAATAACGTAGTTTTGTTTTCTTCATTCTTAGAAGGAGAAAAATTATCATTCAAAATATCACTGTCCATTTTATTTTCTTCATTATTTATTAGAGTACATGACATATCTTCTGAAAGATTATCGACATCATCACATAAGGATAATGTTTTATTTTTCTCCGATATATTGTCTTTAAATTTCTTCTTATTATAATATATAACACATGGTGGTATGGTATTTGATGGTATATCATTAATCGATATTTTATCGAATTCACTAGCTTTTATTTGTGCTGTACTTGTGTTTTTAAATTCAGCTAATCTTTTGATAATAGTAGGATTAGATATCCTAACAATATCAGCAATCGTATTTGAATTTATACAAATTCCGTGCATTCTTGTAGATATTAAAAGAGCGGCCCCACATAAACCAGTAGGTCTTCTACCGGTACTTATCCAATCTCTAGTCATGGCTTGAATTAATTTAATACCTGTATAGGTAACTTTATAAATATCATTTTTTAAGTTTAATTTATGAGCAAATCGTTCTAAAAATAAAGAAGGGTCAATATTTGGTACATTAATATGTAGTAATCTTAATAATTTTAAAAATGTTTTTCCTAAAGGTTTTACAGGAGTTTGTAATATATCACTGAAATCTATTAACATTATGGGCGATTTTTCTCTTCTACAGATTGTATATAAACATGAAGCAGCAACATATGAATTATTACGACCCATGGTGAAATTCCTTTGTAAGGCCATCAAATATATTCTCTGCGCCGCTTCAATATGTTGACTTGATAAATGTAAGTGATCAGCAATTTTTTGAATATTTACATATCCTTTTTGTAAAGATATTTCCCGACTTTCTCTAATACCCCAAGACAAAATGAACGATTTATTTCCGCTAGATGGTATAAATTGTCCAACCTATAAAAAAATTAATATAAAAATTAATATATATATATATATATATATATATCATGTATATGTTTTTTTTTTTTTTTTTTTTTTTTTTTTTTTTTTACCATAGAAATTGCTCCATTATT
>NC_033659.1:1958313-1967383 GCF_001601855.1 Plasmodium reichenowi | reverse complement strand
AACATAATAATAATTAAAAAAAAAAAAAAAAATAAAAAAATATTTATTAAATTTTAAAATAAAAAATTATTTTTATTATATTTATTAAATTTAATTAAAAAAATTTTTAATTATATATATAATTATTATATATATTTTATAAAATTAAAAAAAAAAAAAAAAAAAAAAAAAAAGAAACAGAAAAAAGAAGAACAAAGAACAAAGAAAGGTAAAATTATTTTACTATTTCTTCATCAAACTATACAACTAAAAAAAATTTTAAATGCTCCATTTATATATTGTGAATTAAAATAAATAAATAATATTATATAATCATAAAATATATATATATCAATTTATAAAAAAAAAATACGTCATATTATTTATGTATTAAATTATAATATATATATATATATATATATATTTTTTATATTTTTTATATTTTATGGAAAAAAAAAAAAATATAATTTAAAAATTTAAATAGAATTATAAAATCAGTTAATAAATAATTAATATTTATTTAATATATATAAAATATATATGTCATAAGATATAATAATAAAATATATATATATAATATATATATATATATTATATATTTAAATTAATAAAATAATATATAGGTAAAAACATATATTACAAATATAAATATTATTTTTTATAAAAAAGTCAATTATAATATATATGTCATAAAAAAATACATAAATAAATACGTAACCAAAATAAAATATAAAATAAAAAAATAAAAAAAAAATTATTAATTTATTTTATTTTATATATATTATATAATAATTCCATTTTTATTTCTCACCTATTTTTTTAAGCAAGAATGGATATATTTAATAAATCCATTTATATTATAGAATAATAAATAAATAAAATACCTTCATCATCCATTTTTTCTTTGTATCTTAATTTGAAAATTGAAAGAGAATCTCTTCCATTCAAATATAAAAATAATTAATATTAAAAAATATAGCCAGAAAAAAAAAAAAAAAAAAAAAAAAAAAAAAAATACATAATATATATGTATATATATTTATATATAATGAAATAGATGTATAATTTTGTAACCACAATAAATTCAAATTCTTTTTTTTTCCCTTTTTTAATTACAATATATTTTATTTGTATTGTAATATTCCTTTTATATATATGGTTAAAAAATGGACTGACATTGGGATTTTTTCTTATAAATGTTTTTAAGGCTGTAACAAAAAAAAGAGCAAAGAATTCAATTTTTTAAACGAATTATTATTAATATGATATCTTTTGCAATATATTACAAACCATTTTGTACATTAAAATTATCGATATATATATATATATATATATATATATATATATAATATATTTTTTTTTTTTTTTTCTTTATGTATAACTCATGTATACACCTTTTTTCTTTCTATTTATTTTTAGTAAGTTTTATATTTTAAAATTTAAATATAGGAAAAATAAAAAATAAAAAATAGCATGATTCATGTTTATTTTCTCACAGTAGACGCGTTTTCATTTTTTGTTCTATTCTCAAAATGTGATCATCATAAAATGTATATTAGATATAATCATAAAGAACATATATACATATACATAAACACATATATATTATACACATATGAACATATACATATATATATTATATATATATATATATATGTGTTCATATGATTAACAAAAAAAAAAAAAAAAAGAAAAAAAAATTAAAAAATACAATGGTTATATTTGAAGTGCAAAAAAAAAATATATGTAACAATGAAAAATATTAATTTTAGGATTATTTATTTTATAATATATATATATATTTATTTATTTATATATTCTTTTTTTAAAAGCTTTAATGTGATTTATACATAATATGCATTATATATAGACGTAATTTCTTTAAGTTATATGACATTCATGTAAATATCACCTTTTCAAAATAAATATTACATGTATATATATATATATATATATATATAAATGACAATGTTGTAAGATAATTTAACATAAAAAAAAAAAAAAAAAAAAAAAAAAAAAAAAAGTTACATCTAGAAATCACATTTTATTATTATAATAATTTATTTTTTCTTTTTAATGGTTTTTTTTGTGAGGACTTTTTTCATCATTTTCTTTTTGCTTGGTAATTCTTTTTTGCTTTTAACTACTTTAGCTTTCTTGTTAATTCTGCATAATTAAAAAAAAAACATAAATATAAAAATATATATATATAAATATATATAAATATATAAATATATATATATAAATATATATAAATATATAAATATATAAATATATATATATAAATATATGTGTAGACAAAATATATTGTCATTTTTTTAGCTTTTTTTTTTTTTTTTCTTAATTATATTATATTATTATCCTTACAATTTTTTTGACTTCAACTTTTGTTTATTGGATACACCTCCCTTAACTTTTGCAGCCTTAATTTTGGCTAATTTTCCAGTGCTCTTCATTGGTTTCTTTTTAAGAGCAACTTTAACGTCTTTTTTTTTTGCAACCATTTTGGAAAATTTCTATTTATTTTAAAAGTTTAAAGAAATTAAAAGAATATGTAAATGTAAATATATATATATATATATATATATATATATATATAATATAATTTTTTTTTTTTTTTTATACAAATAATAATGGTAATATTTTATAAATTTCTTATGTAATATTATATACTTATATATGTTTTTTATTTTTCTTATTATTTTATAATTACCAGTTTAGTAAAAAGGAAAAAATTAAGTTAAATTAAATTAAATAATTTACTATATGTAAAAAAAAAAAAAAAAAAGGTAAAAGAGAAAGATTTTATTTAAATTTAGTTTTCTTTTACTTTTTAAGTTTTATTAAAATTATATTATTATTTTAATATTTTTTTTTTATTTTTTTATTTTTTTTGCAACTTTAAAAAAAATAATTATATAATAAATATTTTTAAATATAGACAAATAAAATAAAAATAATAAAAAATAATAAAATGAATATGCATATGCATATATATTTATATATATATATATGTATACACCAATATAATAATATATATAATATTTCTTACAATTAATATATATATTTTAATTTTATTAATTTCATATTTTTCTCATTATTCTATTTTTGCATTTTTTATGTACATTCCGAAAAAAAATATATAACATATATTATATATATATATATATATATATATAACCTATATATTTTATATACGTTTGGAATATTTTTTTTTGTACATTTCCTTATATGCACAAAAAAGGTTGTGATGCAGATTTATTCTTACATTTACACAATATATATATCTTCATATTTTTTTTATGCAAATAAATAAAGGAAAAAAAAAAAAAATAAAACATAAAAGTCATAAATTTATTTGTACATATAATATATAATATATATATATATATATATATATATATATATATATATATATATATATATAATATTTATATTATATATTTAGAAGTATCAAATAATTTTATTTTTTATTTTTTTTTTTGTAGTCAATTTATGTTATGCATTCATGGTGCTCTTTGATTTATTCCTATTATCCTTTTTCTTTTTCTTTTTTTTTTTAACGTAAAATTTTTATATATGCACAAGATATTTTTCATATATAAATATGTACTATATATATATATATATATATATATTTCTCGTATTTTATATAATTTTCCTTTTTTTTTTTTTTTTTTCTTCTTTTTGCACATAACATATATATATATATTTATATATTTATAATATGCACTTTTAAAAAATACAAAAAATAAATTATGGTATCTTTTTTGAATTTATACTTTATCACAACGGACACAAAAAAAATATACATATATATATATATATATATCTAATATAATATTGCAGTATTTATCATATATTGATATCCTTTCCCTCAATTATTATCCACAATATTGTTTTATATATATATAAATCAGACATAAAATTTTAATTAATTTTAAAGGTCCAAATAAAAATATAAAACATATGGAATACACATGTTCTCATTCTTAAAAATATACAATTTAATTTTATATTTTTTTTTTTTTTTTTTTTTTTTTTTTTTAAATAGCCACATATATCAATTATTGTATTACGGGCAATAGTTATATAGATATGTAAAAAAAATAGAATATTTAACATAAAAATCTGAAAAAAAATTAAATAATAAGTATATATATAAGCAATTATATCTTTGAAAAATATTTCAGCCAAACATGAGCATATTTCATGCTAAAAGAAATAACATATATATATATATATATATATATATAGTTATTATACTAGAAAGATAATTTAAAATATGAAAACACACATTCAATTTAATTCAATTTGTATATAAATACAAAATATATATATATATATATATATATATATAATAGAATAAAATAAAATAAAACAAATTTAAAACGAAAAAAAATAAAAAAAAAAAAAAAGGGAAGAAAAAAAAAAACCAAAAAGGATGTTATATAAAAAATAAATAATCCATCAAATATAAAATATATACATATATATATATATATATATATATATATATATATATATATATATACATGTCAAATTATCAACATATATAAAATCAAAAAAATAGTAATACAAATAAAAAATAAAATAAATACAAGAAGATCCAATTTTAATTAAATTTAATTTTCCCCAAAACAAGGTCGATTTCATTTTCTGACGTTCTATCTGTTAAATTTTCAATCTATGAATAACGTAAAATAATAATATGTATTTAGAAAAGAAAAGGTTAAAATGAATAAATATATATCTGAGTAATTATGAAAAAACAAAATATTGTTCTTACCTTTTTTATTTTTTCTGCGGATATGTGTAATTTACTACACAACTTTTTTATAGGATATATACTGTATAGAAAGAAAAAAAAAAAAAAAAAATCAAAATATAAATATGAATATAAGCACAAATAAATAAATAAATAAATAAATATATATATATATATATATATATATATATATATATATATATGTATGTGTGTTCCCCCTTCTAATTTGTCATATTTTTGTCAAAACCTACTTGTCTAACACAACTAAGGCAACCCTTGCTGTGCACTTTATTTCTGCGCTTCCAACCGAGGTACACTAAGAAAAATAAAATAATGTTAAAAAAAAAAAGTAATATATTAAATATGTAGGCACATTATTATACATTGTTATCACATTCTTTTATACACTCACCTCTAGTATGGCTTCTATCAATTTATTTATTTCCTTAAATTTTATTATGTTATCCTCAAATTTAATTATGACCGCAATTAGGCATTTCAGACAAATCAAGTTATATGTCTTCTGTTTTCTACAAAAATAAAAAAATATATAAATAAATAAATAAATAAAATAAAATGAAAAGTGGATTAATTATTACTGTAATGATATCATATATATATATATATATATATATATATTTTTTATATATTCATTATATAGCACTAATTTTTGCTCGCTTTATCCTTACGATGTTATAATTTTAACAAAGTGTAAAATCAACTTGCTCTCACTACATGAATTACATATGGACAATAATGTATTATTTGCTGCACTACTCAAAAAATCAGTAGAAGTCTGATAAGCCTTTTTTAAACATGGTAATATTACATCATCCAATGTATTATCCATTTTTTTTTTACCTATTGAATAAAATTCAGATAAACATAATAAAGAATTTTTTGACACACTCGATCTAGGACTATTTAATAATTCGATAATACACCTCGAAATTTTTCTTAATTCTTTTGAATGATTTTCAAAAAATAATTTATGATGAAATTTTAAAATTTTTCTTAAGTTAATTAAATTATCTATTTGTTTTGTCCATTCATGATCTTTTGTAATAGCTAATAATTCTGATATCATTTCATTCATATAATCATTATTCATTTCAAAATCAAAATTTGTAATTTCATCAAACGATATATATGTTATGCTTTTATCATTTTTTATTTTCGAACTAACATTTAGGCTCTTTCTACTTATGTTCATATTTTTATTACACATATTATTACTACTAATATTATTATTACTACTACTATTATTTTTATTATTATTATTTTTATTATTATTATTATTATTATTATTATTATTATTATCAGATGAACGATATCCTACAACCCTTTCGGACCCACTTTTCCCCTGTATACTGTTATTTGTACAATATTTTTTCTTATTCATAATTTTAACATTTTTATTATGTTCATCTTGTTCGTCATGTTTATGCATTATATTTTTACTTTTGGGACGTTCATCATACGGCTTTTTTTCAGAACACACATTAATTATAGTAGTTTCTTCTTTTCTATTGAATTTGTTAATTTGGACTTTATTATTGGTATCATCACCCTTATGATAATGATCATAATAATCATAAGCATCATCATTATAATCATTATTATTACCATTATTATTACCATCATCATCATCATTATTATAATTATTATTCATTTTGTGTATATTTTTATATTTATTATCATTATAATTTATATTGCTTTTATTAATATTATTTTTTGGATTCCTCTTATCAATTTGTATGCCATATTTTCCTTTATCATATCTATTGCTACTAAAATTATTAGAATTTTCATCCAAGTCATGATCCTTTAAATTCTTAACATTTTCATATATTGCATGTTCATTCATATTCTCAACAATATATGCATCTCCAAATTCATCATTATTTTTTTTTTGTTTTCTACTTTCTTCATAATCTACTCTCTTGTATAATTTATATTTGTCTTTCACTATTTTTGACCCCATTTTTAACTTATCATCAATCATTATGCCTTTATTTTGAGTTGGAATATAATAATTACGATCATTTTCATCATCATTATTATAATAATAATAATCATTATTATTATTATTATTATCATTATTATCATCATTATTATCATCATTATAATTATTATTGTTGTTATTTTCTTTTTTTTTATTATATACATTTGTATTATTTTTCACTATAATATAATTGTCTTTTATATTTTCTTCACTACTATAATAATTTCCTTTCTTTACATTCATATCATTTAAATACTTATCATTTAATTTTATAATATTTTCCTTTTTGTCTCTATCAGAATATATTATTGTTTCTCCATACTTATATAATTTATTATCCTTAATCATAGGTTGTACCTCGTTCTCTTTCCTATCCTTTGTATCGTTATGTTTTATATAATACATTTTTTTCTTTTCATAACCATCAGATATTAACCTTTCATCATATATGTTATCTTTCAATCTTATTTCTACCATACCTTTCTGTCTACTATCATTCAAAACATTTGAGCTTGCTACTGAACTATTATTTACATTCACATATTCTGACTTTCCTAATTTTTCTTCATGTACTCTTTTTATATTTGATATGTCATTTGTATTATATAAAAGTTCATCATTCCTTCTAGGGTTAATTAACACTTGATCTTTTGGCATATTAGTTTCTTTATATGTTAATAGGTTTTTATGTATAGGTAAGTTTTTATTTATTGACACGTTATAACTATTTGGTATATTATTATTAACTTGTAAATTTTTATTAGCTTGTAAATTTTTATTAGCTTGTAAATTTTTATTAGCTTGTAAATTTTTATTATCTGGCATATTTTTATTATCTGGCATATTTTTATAATTCGGTAGTACCTTATACATTTGTACAGCTTTATAATTTTTTAAATCCATCATATTCTTAAAATCTTTGTCGGATTTAACATCTCCCATTTGTTTTAATCCCTGTAAATATCTAATTTCCTTTACATTACTTTTTGTTGACATATCCATATTATATTTTTCATAAGGAACTTCATATGTTTCCTCTTCCTCATAAGATTTCTTTCTACAGTCTTTATTCATCTTGTTATTATCGTCTTCACATTTTGCTGGTTTAGGACATGACGGATTACTTTTTCTCAGTAATGTGAGCTGATACTTTTGCTACAAAGGGGAAAAAATATGAACATGCATATATGTATATGTACATAAATATATATATATATATATATATATATATGAACATTTACATATTATACTTACAATCTCATTTAATGGAGACTCCAACTTATAATCATTCTCATCTATGTGTTCTTCAAAATTTTTAACATTATAAGATTCATTCGATTTTTTATCTTCTATGCTATTTTTATTAACTATATTTATACCCATAGCACTAGTACGTGTTAATCCTAATTCCACATTCATATATAAATCTCCATGTTGTTCATTTGACACATTTCTGTTTTCTTTATTTAGATATATGAAATCATCTACAATGTTATAGTCTTCCTGTTCATCAATTGATTTTCTTTTGAAACTTCGTGAATCTGGAAAAAAAAAAAAGAAAAAGAAAAAGAAAACAAAAATTATAAAATGTATAAGTCAAGTAGTTGTTTATATAGAAAAAAAAAAAAAAAAATCAACATTAAATCATGGAAATATTTCCTTTATCTAACAAAATTATCATGTCTTATATATTGTAATTATAATATTTATCTATTTATTTCTTTCCTTGAATTTTTTTTTTTTTTTCTTTTTTATTCTATTTCATGTAATTATATAAGCAATAGTTGAATCTTTTTTATTTTTAATATATATATTTTTAACTCTCAAAGGTATAAATATAAATATATATATATATATATATATATATATATATATATATATAATATATATGTGTGTGTGTGTATACCATCTAGAAACGCGCTTGTGTTAGCTCTATATTTATTCTGTCCTATTGTAGGCATTTTTACAATCCAAATTTCGATTATCTTTACATAAAATATTTATTTCTTCTTATAACACCTTAACAATGGAAAATATAAGAATCAAAAAGGAAACCAAACAAAAATATTTACATTTAAAATATTTTTTAAGAGGTTAAAATGTAATATTACAATAAAAATGTGTAAAATATATATAAATACATATAAGAAAAATTATAAGCTATAAAAGAAAAATATATAAATAAATAAAGAAATATATATATATATATATATATATATATATATATATATATATATATATATATAGATAAAAAAAAATAAAAAAAAAAAAAACACTGTTTTCTCTAAGATATATATATATATATTTATATATTTATA
>NC_033659.1:1953648-1958016 GCF_001601855.1 Plasmodium reichenowi | reverse complement strand
CATATTTTTTTCAGACGATTTATCAATAAAATGCACACACTGTAATATTATTAAATTATATATATATATATATATATATATATATAATATGTATGTAGTAAGAACAATCTTTACCAAAAAAATATAACGAAGGAAAAAAAAAAAAATTTCTTTCTTTAATTATAATTAGAAAGGGAAGTATATTAAACTAACATTTTTTAATTTCAAAGAATTTTAAGATATATTTTTTAATTCAAACCTGTATATATTATTTTATATATTTATATATATATATATATATATATATTACATTTTTCAGTGCACAAAATGATAAATATTAAAAATAATAAAAAAAAAAAAATAATAAAAGAATAACAAAAACATTTTTATATATTATTATATTTATTATTATTCATTTTTTATTCTTAATGTGATATTTATGTGTGAAAAATTAAATATACAAATTTATTTTTATTTACTTATTTATGAATATTTTTATAAGGGGAATGTTATTGAATATGCTATATATTTTGTATTCTAAAGTAAATGTATATTAAAAATAATAAAAACATACATTTACTTATAGTTCATGTATTATAAATTAGTTTTAATTAAATAATTATTATGAAACAATTTTCTAAGTGGGATAATAAAAAAGATGTTATGTTTCAAGAATTAAAATAAAAATTTTCGAATTCAAGTTATACATAATAGACATTATCTTTGTTATATATATTAATATATTACGTCATATTTTTATATATACATACTAACTAAAAAGGTAGAACAACAAAAAGAAAAAAATTTACTTCATTGTATAATATTATATTAATGAAAAAGTAGGGGGAAAAAAAAAGTCTATATATATAGAAAAATAATAATATATATTTTCATACCTAATAATACTAATTTATTCATGAATTTGTTATTAACCCTTATATAATAATGATATTCTTTTTTATTTTTTATATACACATACAAATTCGTCCAATTTCAACATTTTAGACACAAACAGTGTGTATATCGAAAAAGAAATTTAATAATCACACAGATTATTTTATATGAATATTCGGGAGAAAAAAGAGAAACAATAAAATTTTTTTTTTTTGTTTTTTATCCTTATTTTTTTTTCGCATTTATATTTGAACAAAAGACAAGAATATCCTTTAATTATTCATGTAAAAAATGGCGAATAATATTACAAGTATAAAAATATATCCATATATTTATATATATATATATGCATTATGGTGTTTTTTTTTTTTTTTTTAATATGTAACGTAATTGCTTATTATAACTTTTATTTCATACTCATACATCCAAAATAAAAAATTTCAGAATAAAAAAAAGAAATATAATAATAAATGATAATTTCATTTTTGTCATAAGCAATGCATGTAATTTTCTGACATTATTGTAATGACAGAACAAAAAATTTAATATAAAAAAAAAAAAAAAAGATGATATTTAACTTAATGAGCATTTCTCATAATGAAGTAATATATATCTTAAAAGAAACAAAAAAAATGAAGTCTATAATATTATGTATAAATATGTGTACCTATATATATATATATATATATATATATATATTTGTGTGTATAAAGTACTTTATCATTTTTTATAATTTTACATGATATAGCTATTATAATATATATATATATATATATATATTATTTTTATTCGAGTAGCTCTATGAAGACAGTTACCTATACACATCATCTTTATGTGTATGTCATCTTGATCATTTTAAACAATAGTTTTATTTTAAATATTATGTTTAAATATGACATGCACAAAATAAAAATAAAACATATTCACACTTTAATTAACTAATTTAAAACAATGACTGTTTTTTTTTTTTTTTTTCCTTTTTTCTTTTAATTTTCTTTAATATTGCACTATTATATAGTCATTCAAATATAATGTTCTTTTATTATTTAACAATGTTTCTACAAATAGCTAGCTACATGCTTTATTATTAACATGTTCATATAATATTTTACATTTTAAGCTCAATATATGTACATGAAATGAAAAAAAAAATCTGGATGTTCATATATCACTATTAATTGTTAATAAATATAACTACATAAAAATACAATAGTTTAAAACAAAAAAAAAAAAAAAAAAAAACACACATAAATAGCTCAAATTTATAGTTATATTATTCCTAAGTGTTCATTTTTTTTTTTTTTTTTATTGATTATTCATTAAATAATGAAAATGTCTTTTTTTTTCTTTTTTCATTTTCACACTTTTTTTTAGCTTGCATTGAAAGCTTTGATATCAAATGGGTTATTAACATGTTTTATTTTATTATTATTATTTTTTTTTTATATATATATTTCCTATTTGTTTAATTACTTCTTCGAACATTTATTATTTTTTTTTTTTAATAATATTATATTTCCTTATTTTTATACATTTTATTAAATCATTATATTTCATGATTTTTACACATTGATAAAATAAGAAACATTTTATAAATTTTGTTCTTCAAAAATATAAAAGTTTTACTTTTCAACTGAACATTTCTTTTCGTATATGTGTGTGTATGTACTACTTAAATAGAACAAAATGAATAAATTTACATATTGTATTACCCTCTTGATAGCATTAGTTCTTCCTATAAGATCTATACAACTTCATTCTGTAAATTATGCTCCCTTGAATTATATTGAAAGTAATATTAACTGCATTGTTTTATACATATTAATATATATATACAAATATATATTTACAATATGTAAAAATATATTGAATATGAATGGAACACACACACACATATATATATATATATTTATTTATATTTACATTTATATTTATATTTTTTTTTTTTTCAGTTGGAGACACACTGTCCAATAAAGTTGGTGAATTATGGCATAGCCATTTAAACTCGTTTATAGACATTGTATCTACAAAAGTTGTTAACAAATTGGAAGATGATTTATCAAATGGAAATAATTTGGAAAAATTCATGATTCTTTTAGAGGTAATACGAATGATACTTATGTTATACATATATTAATATTTTACATAGACAGTAGATACATATATTTACTTTAATTGAATTGTATTAATTACTGGTTTTTAATTATTTTATATATATATATATATATATATATATATATATATATTTTTTTTTTTTTTTTTATAGGATGATGCAGACATCTTTGATGCAAGCGCATACGAGGGGAAAAATCTTGCACTTATACAAACTGAATTTATAAGAAAATTAAAGGACAAATTTAAAAATAGTAAATTTGGACAAAAATTAAAGAAACTTGGATCAAAGGCAAAGGAAAAGCTTCTTAGTTTGTATCATAAACATAAAGGAAAACTCAGACATTTCTTTAGCATACTTCTTAAAAGCTTAGTTATTCCAATAGCTGTTCAATTTATACGAAAGAATTTAAACAAATGGAAACAAAGAACATTAGAAGCTACTCAGAAACTTGATCAACAATCAAAGGATATAGCACAACCAATTATAAATAGATTATATAACAGTTTCGAAGAAAAAATTGAAGAATATTCTCAGGAAAATAAAATAAATGTAGATGATGAATTAAATGCTCTTGGACAATTAGATAAGGATAAACAAGATATACAAAAATTAGAAGAGCAAGAAAAAGCCCTATTACAATAATATGGAAACATGTATTATTAACCTTTACGCATAAACATATGTAGAAACCATAAAGAAATGAATACTATACTTTTTAAGGTTTTTTAACACATTTTTTTATTTAAAATATTAGAAGCTTTGATGATTGATGATATTAAAATGATTATAAATAAATAAATATATATATATATATATATATATTATCTGGTTTATTTTTTTAGTGTATTTTTCATATAATTTTTCATTTTCCTTATGCGCAATATTATATATATACATATATATATGTATAAATGTGATGTTTTATATTTGTGATTCTTTCGAACTTGGAAATAAGACAATATATGGAAACATACCAAATACACTATGCATATATATATATATATATATATATATATATAACACATACCTCTTTTTACTTTCATTTGAACATCAATAATAATTTGTTATAAGTCATTTTTTACCACATTTTTTATTATTTATAATATATATATATTAAATATATATTTATATTTATATTTTATATTTTTTTTTTTTTTTTTTCTTTAATCTAATTTGATTTTATATCATAAATATAGTGTTATTTAATACAAAACAATAAAACATTTATACAATAATAGGAGTTATATACAAGTTATCTTCTTTTTCATATGTATATACAAAAAAAAAAAAAAAAAAAAAAAAAAAAAAATAAAAAATTTAAAAAAAAAAAAAAAAAAAAAAAAAAAATTTAAAAAAAACAAAAAAAATAATTAAATTTT
>NC_033659.1:1947634-1953248 GCF_001601855.1 Plasmodium reichenowi | reverse complement strand
TTTTTTTTTTTTTTTTTTTTAATTTAATTTATTTTTTTATATAAATATATTTTTATTTAAAAAAAAAAAAAAAAACATTTATAAAAAAATAAAGTAAAAAAAAAAATAAAATTCTTTTTATAATAAATATAAAAAAAAAAAAAAAAAAAAAAAAAAAAAAAATTAAAGCATTTAAAAAAAAAAAGATAGAAAGAAAGTATATTTATATATACGCCAATAATTATTCCGTTTTTATAGAAAGATTTAATATATTATATATTTTAATTACGACTATTTTAATATTTAATTATAAATTTAATATTTTAACGACACAAAATATAAATTCAAAATCTTATATTTTTGAATAAATATAAATTAATCATTCCATCAAAAAATGGGTACACATTATAGAAATATTATATATTAAATAATATATATTAGTAAATAAAAATAATATGTTTGAAAATTATTAAATAAGGATAATAAAATTGAAAAACACATTTTTTTTTTTTTTTTTTTTTTCCTTTTATCACATAAATTTTATATAATATAAAAAGAATTTTTTATAATGGAAAAGTTAGATACTGTAACAAATGAATCTCCTAAAATGAACAAATTAAGTATGATATGAATATATATATGTATATGTATGTATGTATGTATGTATATTTTTATATATATATTAATTTATATATATGTGTGGTTATGTTTAAAAAATACATTCTTCTATTTTACAGGAAGAAGTTTAACTATGAGTTTGTATTTTATTGGTATATCAACAGTATCATGGTTTATATGTACCACTAGCAGAAGAAAAGAATGGTAAAAATAAAAAAAAAAAAAAAAAAAAAAAAAAACTATAAATGGAATAATAATAGTTTCATATATGTAATTATCAATATATTATATTTGTATAATTTTTAGGGCAGATATAATGTTGGATTATGTTCACCATAAAAGATGCTCTTTCTTGTCAAATTCATGGGAATCATTTTTGAAAAGGCTTAAATCATAATTTTTTGTATTATATAAATTATATTACGTCTTAATTTTTTTTTTCAAGAGAATATACTTATTCACATTTATAAAGAGAAATGTGTTTTTTTTTTTTTAAATATTCATTAAAATATTAATATATGTAATGTAACAAATATATCTTTATTTATGACATAATATAGAGAACATAAAAAAATAGTCCTACATAATCATTATAATATAATTTCCTTATGAGATTAAAAAAAAAAAAAAAAAAATGAATTATATAGATATTTTATATGTGTTAAAATTAAGACGTATTATTTCTTTTTTAGAACAGAATTCACTATATAATTCGTACTAATAAATTATCTTTATTAAAAATGTAAACTGTGAATAAATAAGAGGACAATAAATTCATTTGTATAAATCATCTAAATGATATACACATATATACATATAAACATATTTATTGTTATATTTTATTTTTTTTTTATGATATTGCTTCAGACCATTTGAATAATATGACTTGTTCAGTTATTTCAAAAAAATGTATCCTTTTAATTATTTAATATATATAACTATATTATATTTATTATATTTTTTTTTTTTTTTTTTTTTTTGCACATATTTTTAAATATATATATATATATATATATATATATATGTATGCTATATGGATGAATATATTTTTATATGATACTATATTATTTACTTAATTTTTTTTTTATATTCATTTGAATTTTTTGTTTATGGATATTATTTATTTATTATATAATATCAAGTCTGTTTCAGCTTATTTATTTGGTTAATATAAAAATATTTATGTATAATATTTATATAAATAGTAATATATAAGAAATGAAAAATGCTTTTTAATAAATTTTTTAAACATGATACATTCCATATTACATTAAGTAAAATTGTTATACGTAATTATAAAACAAGTAAAAAAATAAATATTGGAAAATTGATAACAAAAAATAAAATAAAAAATCATGAAAAGCATAGTATAGAAGATATAGAATTATTATTGCATGAAAAGCATCATGATGTTTTAGAAAGTCATCCAACTATAAAAAATGTTAATAAAATAATCGACGTTAATTATCTTCCTGTTTTTAAAAAAAATGAAAAACAGTTTAATATTTTAAATAAAATAGTTCTTCACTTTGGAGGTATATACAAAAAATAAAAAAATAAAATAAAATAAAATAAATAAATAAATACATATATTACAGACATTTATACATATAAATATATATATATATATACATATGTATTTTTAATTTTTAATTTTTAATTTTTTATATTTTTCATTTTTTATTATATATTAAAGATCTTTCATATTTAAAAGGTGATGCCGTTGTTAATGGAACAAATAAAGTTTTTGAATTAATGAAGGAAGGGAATGGTTATGATTGTTCAGGTAATTTTTTAAAAACCTGTGGAGACGAATTATTGAACGATATGAAAAATGCAAAAGAACAGAATAAAGGAAAAAGTATTATATTAACAAAAGGTTATAATAGTTCATATAAACACATTATACATGTTGTTGAACCATATTATAATCAAACCCAAAAGTTAAAAAATTGCTATGAAAATGTATTGCTAACAGCAAAAGATAATAATTTTAAAAATGTTGTATTTCCTTTACTGGGTAGTGGCATTAGTTTATTTAAGAAACATGATGTTGTTATCTCATGTTTAGAAGGAATATATGAATTTATGAAAAAAAGAGATAATTTTAATGCTATTGAGAAAATAATATTATGTACCATTACCGATTCTTATTGGATGCTCTTAAGAGACTCTATATATCTTTATTTAGATATAAATATATAAAGAACTTTTTATATATATAATATATATATGAAATAATAAATACATGTTTCTCCTATTTTTTTTTTTTTTTCTTTTTTTTTGTTGTTGTTGCACCTTTTAATTTATATAATTTTATTTGAACTTGAAAAAAAAAAAAAAAATAAGAATTTCTTTAAGGTCTCTAAAAATTAAATAGAAATATTACAAAAAAAGAAAATTAAAAGAGGAAACGTATTTTCCTAACAACAAAATGATAATATTAAAATGGAACAAAAAAAAAAAATAAATAAATAAATAAAAATAAAAATAAAAAATAAATATACATATAAATAAATAAATAAATAAATAAATAAATATATATATATATATATATATATGTTAAGAATTTTATTTTATTTTATTTTATTTTATTTTATTTTATTTTATTTTATATTTTATTTTTTTATTTTTTTTTTTTTACTATTATGATGAATCTATACGGAATGGTAATTGTTTCATAGATATATTTTTCTTAAAAATTTCATGTGCCTCATCCCAAGCAGTCTTAAAAGAATTCATTGTATTGTTTGCTTTATTTGTTGAACTTCTAGAAGGAAGATTTTCAATTTTTATTGGATGCTCATTTTTAAATAAGGTTGACCACCATATATATGCATTTTCAATTTCATTTATTTTTTTTACAGAAATATATAAAAATGTTTCTTGTTTGTCTAACATATTATAATTTTCAAATGAGTAATGTACATTTTGATTATTTATTTCATTAGAAAGATTAAAGAGTGTATACCAATTAATTTGCATATTTTTAATTTCCCATATTTGTGTGTCTTCATCTGTATTAATTTTGAAAGGAAATTTTTTATCAACTAAAATTTCAACATTATCATGAAATGAATTGATTTGCGTGTTATGTTGATTCTGTTTATTATTATTATTATTATTATTATTATTAATACCACATTTGTAATTTTTTTTTTTAACAATTAATTTATCTTCTTTTATATCTACAATTAAATTTTTAGCTTTACAATTTAAAGGTAAACATATAAAAGCGTTAATATAATGTATTGATTGATTCCAGATATACTCATATGGAACCACAGCTCCATTAATAAACATATCCTTATATTTTTTATCATCAGCAATATAATTATTCATATTTTGAACATTTATATAATCATTTTTATTATTAAGAAATTCATTATTTGTTTCATAATATGTGGTCTTATATTCATCGTTCTGATCTTTTACGTCTTCTACATTTTTTAACGTCTTATTATATTTATTGTCTTTTATTTTTTCATCATTATTATTCTTTAAAATTGTTAACCCATTAGGACCTATAACAACTTTGTCCTTGTTATCTAATTTTGTTAAGTGTGGATTTAACTTTTTCTTATTATCATCATCTGATGAACTTATGTCTATTTTATCGAATTTTTCATAATTTATAACGCTGCTCATGATATTAATATGTATATGTATATGTATATATATATATATATATATATATATATATATATATATGTATGTATATATGAACAATAATGCGTAGACTTTTTATAAAGTATATATAAAGGGACCTGATATATAGAACTATATAATAAAACAATAAAACTTAGAAGGCCCTAAAACAACATGACGCTATAAATACATATATATAAATATATATGTATTATTTATTTATTTATTTATTTATATAATTTTTATTTCTTGAAAAAATGTAAGAATTTAAATATATTCATATTTTATATCACTCCTTTAATATTATATTTATATTATATTATATTATATTATATTTTTTTTTTTTTTTTTAAATTCTACATTTAAAATTCTTAATACATTCTCAAAATTTTTAAGAAATTCATATATGTTATTTTATTTAATATTTAAGATTTCAAAAAAATTATAAATTTTTTATAAATAATTCCAGCTTAAAAAGAAATTCTTCCATTTTTTATTTTCTCCTATATAAGTCCTAGTAATAAAAAAAAAAATTAATTTTTTAATTTATAATCAGGCTATAATATTAAAAATAATAGAATGAGAAGAAATGCATTTTCTTTTTCCCCTAAAGTAAAATTTATTTTGTTATATATTATATATATATAATGTATATATATATATATATATATATATATATATATATATATATATATTTATATATTACTATATTTATATTATATATAATAATATATATTTTCTTTTTATTTATTTATTATTTTATTTTCTAATTTTTTCAAGTGCAGAAGAAGAAAAAAAAAAAAAAAAACTGAAAAAAAAAAAAAGCGTTGATTTATTTATATAAAATTCTTCTTTTTTTGTTTACAAAAATAAATGGAAAAGAATTTATATTTAAAAAAAAGAAGAAAAAATTGAAAGTTAATAAAAAAAGTATATAGTTTTTATTATATATAAATAATATATATAATAAATATGTATATTATTATATATATTTTAAAATAATTATATTATTTTTCATTTATTTATATAAGCATATAATTATTAAATTCTTTTGAGAATGTATGGTTGATTTGTAAAAACATATATCCATTTTTAAAATTTTATATATATATATATATAATTATATATATGTTTTTTTTTTTTTTTGCTTTCCTTTTTTTTGTCCTTTTTTCCCGAATTATTGTTAAAAATATAAAATTTATATAATATATATAATATATATATATATATATATATATATATATATATATATAACCCATCTTCCTTTTAATACATTCTTTATAAATAAAAATAACATATAAAGAATATAACAAATCATACATATATATATACATACATATATATATATATATATATATATATATATATA
>NC_033659.1:1945165-1947255 GCF_001601855.1 Plasmodium reichenowi | reverse complement strand
TTTTTTTTTTTTTTTTTTTTTTTTTTTTTTTTTTTTTTTTTTGTTTCTTTTTTTCTTTGTTTGTGTGTTTTTATTAAAAAGAATGAGTGATATATATTTTTATTCTGAAGAAATTAATAATTTGTTAGAAGATTTTAAAAGAATATTACAAGAATTAGAAAAAGAAGAGGTAAAAAATGAAAAGACGGAAAAATATTGTAACGATATTCATTTTATAAATGAAAGAATAAAAACAGCCAAAGATGCATATTTTATTGAGATAAGGAATTTAAGTGAAGAGGAACAAATAGAAAATATTTCAAAAATAAAAAATAAAATGATAATATTAGAAAATTTAAATATTCAATTTGATTTTAAAAAAAGTAAATTAATATATGAAGAAGATAAACAAGCAAAAGAAAATAAAAAATTGTTAAAAGTTAGATATGTCTCAGCCAAAGATATAGAAACTAAAGGAGATATTATTCAAGATCAAACGGACGATGCCATTTTTAGAATGAAAAGGATGGTTGATGAATCAGAAAATATTACTAAAGATGCAGCACATAAATTAAATATACAAAACGAAAAATTACAAAAAGCAAGAGATAAAATCGAGGATGTTGATATTAATGTATATAGTGCTAAACAAACATTAAAAGAAATAGCGAAAGAAGCTGTTACAGATAGATTTGTTCGTCTTATGAGTATATTAATTTTTATTGTAGTATCTGTACTTATTACTGTTATAATCATATCAAGAAAACAAACGCCTGCTGTAATACATGATGTGATGACGGAAAATGAACATATACGAAAAAATAAAAGTGTGCGAAGACAAGAAATGAGTCCCAAACTAACATAAAATTTTCAAAATAATAAAATAATATAAATAAAAATAAAAATAAAAATATATAATTATATATATATATATATATATGTATATTTATACATACTGTAAAAGACACATACCTTTAATATATTAATATGTTCTTATTTATTTATATATGTCCATATTATATTTGAAATTTTTTTTTTTTTCTTCATTTTTCTGTATACAAAAGTGATGTTTATATATAGTAATACTCATATCCATTTGTTTTTAATCATATTTGTTAAATTTATGTATTTATTTTATTTTTTTGTTTTATATATATATATATATTTATTTATATATATAAAGTTTTAATTCTTTTCATTTAAAAACATAACATTACATATTTCATAGTTTTTTTTTTACAAAGTACAACATGAAAAAATTGACATATGATTATGGAATGTTAAAAGGTTTTAATATAATATAAATATAATATCTTATCTTATATCGTATAATATAATTTTAACGAATCATATTTATGTAGTTCTTATTTCCTCTTTTTTTTTTTTTTTTTTTTTTTTCTTTAAGCTGCTACGATATTATATTAGATATCTATTCCATAATTTTTTTTTTATCTTAAAAAATATAAGATAATATAAATATATTTGTTTCAAAAAAAAGTGATTTTTTTTATAAACCTAAATATATACATATAATTAAAAGGAGATATGTATAATATAAAAATGTACAATTGAATATACTCCCCTTTATATTTCCTTTTTTTCTTTTTCATCTCCTTTTATGTATTTCATTATATATAAATTAAAGTGAACATGGAAAAAAAAATAAAATAAAATAAAATAAAATAAAAAAAAATATATACATATATATTAGATCTAACATGAATATCCATATAAAATTGATAATCTATTTTTATATATATCATTATATTAAATTTTCCTGTTTTTTTTAATTAAAAAAAAAATTTAACATATATACATATATATATATGAACAATGTGTAACTTTTTAAACACCTTAGGTTAATATAATAAATAATTTCTTTTTATATTCACACATAAATATATATATATATATATATATATATATGAATATGTCCTTTTACATGTTTGTTATCTTGGTGTTGATTAAATAATTTAATATATTTCTAAAATTAATAGTTGTGCTTTCTTTTTTTTTTTTTTTTTTTTTTTTTTTTTTTTTTTTTTTTTTTTTTAAATTTTTTTTTTTTTTTTCGTAAATTTTTTTTTTTTTTTTTCCTTTGAAAAAAAAAA
>NC_033659.1:1938604-1944765 GCF_001601855.1 Plasmodium reichenowi | reverse complement strand
ATAAATTTTTTATTATTTTTTTTTTATTATTTAAATTTTTTTTTTTTTTTTTTTTTTTTTTTGTTTTTTTTTAATATTTTATTTTTTTTTTTAAATTTTTTTTTTTTTTTTTTTTTTTTTTTTTTTTTTTTTTTTTTTTTTTTTTTTTCTCTTTTATTTAAATGTATGTTTTTATTCTCGTAAATTTTTAATTTTGTTTATCCTTTGAAAAAAAAGAATTGAAGTTTTTTTGATTTTCTTTAACTTATTATTAAAATGAATAATATTATAGGTATATCATAATGAAAGTGGTGTAATAATGCAAAGAATAAAATATATATGAATATCATATATATATATATATATATATATATATATAATATATACATATTACGTATATATATTTACATACATACCTTTTTTGCATCTTTAGATTTAGTTCTTTTATTTTCAAAAGAACAAAGATAAAAATGTTTCAAGTTTAAAGAAAATATATATCTGTAAAATTTTGAATGTGTACATATTTTTTATTTTTTAATATTTTTTTATGTTTTGTTCGCCATAATTTTATTTATCCATATATATTTTTTATATGATTTATACAAAATTTTGGATTTTCTTTTTTTTGTAACTAAACATTATAAGATTCTTTAAATAAAAAAAATAAAATAAAATAAAATAAAATAAACATAAAAATAAACATAAACATAAACATAAACATAAATATATAAATATTTATATATATATATATATATATATAATTATTCATTTGTTTATATGTTTGTGTGTTAATATATTTGTTTTTCTTCTTAGAATTCATATAATTCTTATAATATATAAATAAAATATGGAAAAAAAATGGATACGAGAAAAGTATGTCGAATATAATTTTAACAAAATGAAAAATGAAGAAACAATAAATGAAAAGGACGATGAGATTATGAATAAAAATAGTTGGCATGTTATTGAAGAAACGGATGAAAAATATAAAAAAAAAGAAAATAAAATGATAATAAATAATAATAATGGATTCGTAAAGAAAGGTAATAATATAAAAATAAATAAACACACTGAATGTATTAACAATAATGTTAATAATGTACAAAGTAATAATATACAAAGTAATAATATACAAAGTAATAATATACAAAGTAATAAATTACAAAGTAATAAATTACAAAGTAATAATACTTTTAATATAACATCAGAAGATTTTATTGATGATACAAAAATATTTAATGATGATTTATCATTGAAAAGTGAATTACATTTTAATTATATTCCTAATAATATATATAAAGATCAAGAGAATGTAGAAAATTCTTATACTCTTCATAATAATAATAATAATAATGTTGATAATTCTCCTGTTTTATACAAAGAAGAGATAAAATTGTTGAAGAAAGAAAATAAAAATTTAATTAATAGTAATATGAATTTAAATAAATCTTTATCCATTAATAATATAAATGAGCAAGAAGAAGATATAAAGAAAGACTTGATACAAAATGAAATATCTAACGAAATAAACATAAATAATAATTATGATGATTATAATAATAATTATTTTTCATATAATTATATAAATAATGATGATCAATTAGTTTCACTTCAAAAGGAGTGTGATTATAAAGATACGTGTATTATGGAAAATAATGTGCAAGATGAAAATTTTAAATTAAAAACAAATAAAAAAAGAAATTTAACAAATGAATATATAAATAAGTCTTATTATGAAAACATAAAAAACTTAGATAGTAATAATTCTATATCCTTTAAAGGTAATATTTGTCAAGGGCCTACTAGGGCTCCTAGCGTTTGTCCGTCTATGGTATATAATACATCAAATTATTTTATGGAAAAGGAAAAAATAAAAGATAAACAAAATGATAAACAAATAGATAATGAGGATATAAAATATAAGGACCATAATGAAAAGGACTGTGTATATGATCATAGAGATGATAATAACAATAATAATAATAATAATAATTCAAAAAAAGATATATTTTATTACAAGGATAATAAAGAAACATATAATTATCAAGAAATATCGAATAACATAGTAGAAAATCAATACACTATAGGAAACATCAACAATATAAATAATATAAATAATAATACATATAAATCCATCAACACACATATATTATATGATAACAAAAATGATATGTTAATAACAAGAGAAAAAAAAAATTTGAAATTAAAAAAAAAAAAAGAAAAAAATAAAGAAAAAATTACAATAAATCATAAAGACAAAAATACAATAAATGAAAAGGAAAAAAATACAATAAATGATAAAGAGAAGGAAAAAATAATGAAAAAGATAAACAAAATAAATAAAAAGAAACGTCTGAAACTTACAAATAAATATAATAATAATTATAAACTTTTTAAAAGCTTTGTCTTTTCACTTAATAATCCAATTAATTTTTCTACTTCATCAAAAGAACAAGATTCAAATTATATGAAATATAAAACTTTAAAAAATGAAAAATATAACTTGATGAATAAAACTTCGACATATAAAAAATTTGATCAAATTTTTTTTTCAGAAGATTTTATTACTTATGATTTTCAATGGGTTGAACCAGATGGGGTTGTATCTTCTTATGCATATGACTTTTCCTTTTTTGATGAATCGGATAAGTGTATGGTATCCTTAGATATCATAGATAAAGATGAAGAACAGGATCAAGAAGATAATGAAAAGTATAACACTTGTTATAACTCTCATAATGAGCATGCCATATTACATTCAAATATACCTAAGACTATTGAAGATACTCCAAATAACGAAAATCAGATAAAATATAACATACCTACAAATATAAACAATGATATGTCTAATAAAATACATATGAATGATTACCAAAAAAAGGAACAAAATAATAAGAAGAATATCGATGTAAAGAAAGAATCAAAATTAAATAAAGAATACAACAATATCGATGAAGAAAAAAAAAAAAATTTATATGTTGAAAATGAAAATGATTTTGTTATAATGTATTCCAAAATAATTAATATACGTTTTATATATTCTACTGATATGTTAAAACATTATAATCACCCATCTATTAATTTATTTAATACAAACAACACACATGTTACAAAAGGGAAGGATAAAAGCACAAATATCATCTGTAGTAATAAAAATGACAAACTCATGGGTAAAAAAATTTATTTAACAAATGATGACACAACTATAAAATCTAATAATAATATGAGAAATGATATATTGGACGAACAAATCAGTCAAATGGTTTCGAACAATTTTCTAGAGAGTATAAATGAATATGATACAGAAAGATCAAATAATAATAAAAGAAATATAATGGAAAAGAATGGAGAAGATATATTTATTTCAGATATTAAAGAAGATAAAGATAATAATATTTTAATAAAACAAGAAGATATAGAAAAAAAAAAAAAAAAAAAAATTCTAAATAATAAAATAAAAAAACATTTAAATAGTATGAATGTAAGAATTATTATAAAAGAATGGTACATAGATTATGGATTATATCCAAATTCTATTCCTTATATTTATGTCATATCTACAAATAATAATAGATATCGTCTAGATAAACCATTAGCTCAATATTTTGATATTTTTACAAAAGTCAGACAAAAATTTGAAATAACTACTAGGATTCTAAAAACGTTACAAGTGTATCCTAATATGTCTTATAATCGTTTGGTCTCTTATTTAACATTATACAATTCTATAAAAAAAAAAATGAAACTAATAAATGAGGAAGATCCATATGTACCTCTGAGGTGTAGAAAAAGTGAAGAAAATGAATCACTTGAAGAAATAGAAAAATGTGATAAAAATATTAATAATGATGTTCATATAAAAACATCTAATTTTTTTAATCTACATGATAGTAACAAAATAAACAAGTTTTATTTAATTAACGAAGATCAAAAAATATATCATCAAAATGTACCAAATGAAGATGATAATTTAGTTAGAAATAACAATGATTTTCTTAGTGACAATCTATCTTATTATGAAAGCTGTACATCCGATTTTAAAGAAAGAAATATGCACGATGATGAATTCGATAATATAATAATAAAACAGGATATTGTACCTACCACGAAAAGGGATAAATATGATGTTATACAAAAAAATATGAATTTGTCAGAAAAAAATGGTACCGGTGTTTATATTATGCCTGATGGTACCAAAAGTAAAAAATGTTCATGGGGTGCACCTTATGCAGTCTTTGAATGTGATAAAAGGAAAATAATTAATTTATATAATTTTATAAAGAAAGAAATAAAATTGTTGGAATGTTTTAATATTAAACATTTGTTGGATACTCCTTTCATGAAAACGTTAGAAGAAAAATATTATGCTCAATATGATAAGCGTAGTGAAGAGAAAAACAAAAATGTGCAACATAATGATATGAATATTATTGATAGTATTAATAAGGTTGATGTAAAGGATATAAATTTTAATACTGATGATAAATGTAGTAATATTCGTCACAAAGATGAGGCTAACTTATTTAAGATGGAAAAAATGGAATCCGGTGAAATGGATAACAATATTTTGGATAAGAAGGATTCCAATGTACACCATGTATATAATAATAATAATAATAATAATAATAATGATGAATATTCAAAGGATACATGTACATTAAAACATGGAGAAGATGTAAAAATAGACATAAAAAGAAACGGAAAAAAAAAAAAAAAAAGGATAAATGAAGAACATATAAATAGAGTAAAGAAAAAAGGAGAAAAAGAAAAAGAGTTTAATATTAAGACACAAAATGAAATATCAAATATTACATTTAATCATAATATAAATAAAATTTGTGAATTACCATTACATATTATAGTACCTTTAGAACATGAAAATATTTTAAAGATTTGGTCTTTCTTTAATAATTTCAAAGATAATATATTCCATAGTAATATTTCGCTAAAAAAGGTAGAAGATATATTTTTGTTCAAAAGAAATATATTTAATCAAGAAACTATTTATTATTCAATAATTAATAGTACTTATTTAAAAGAATATGTAGAAAAACATAATTTGTTATACAGATTATTCATAAAAATATCGAATAACATAAATAAAAAAAAAGAAAATACTTTTACTAATATAAATATGAAAGATAATATTTTAAAAAGCTTGTTAATATTATTACATTATTCATTAATAAAAAAAAAAAATTTAACAGATATACAAAATAGTGATAGTAAAAAAAGAAGAAAAAAAGAAAAATATATAATTAAAAATCAGGATTTTAATATATATCAAATGATGGATGAATATGAATTTCCTTTGATAAATAATTTTTGTAAGTTGGAACTTAAGAAAAATATAGAAATGAATACAGAAAATATTAATACAGATGATATGGATAATAAAAATAAAAATAATGACAATAAAAATAAAAGTAATAATAATAAAAATAAAAGCAATGATAATAAAAATAAAAGCAATGATAATAAAAATAAAAGCAATGATAATAATAATAATGATGATAATAAGGATCATAAAAATGATCATAAAAAGGATGATAATAATCATAACAATGACGATAATAATAAAAATGCGGAAGAAGAAAAAAAAATGATTCCAAACGATAAAATGTGCACAGAAGAATATAAAATGAAAGTACTATTATTAGAAGATATAAAACGTCAATGTATAAGATATCATAATAAAAATAAAAAAAAGTTTATAAAAAAATATGAGATGGATAGTTGTTCATTGTATAATACAAATTATGAAGAAAATATTTATAGAATTAACACAAAACGAAGAAAAATAAATAAACATCTCAGGAAAATACGACCCATAAGACAATTGAGACAATTAAGAAAAATAAGGCAAATTAGACAAATAAAACAAATAAATGAAAAAAGAAAAATGAAAAGAAAAATAAAAAAAGGGAGAAGAAGAAGAAGAAAAAAAAAAATAATAAGTAGAGGAAGAAAAATAAATGAACAAAATGATATTTGTTCAGTAAATGATAATAGAAATATCAAAATATTTTCTAATAATATATCTAAAGATTATATTTATGATAATTATACATACTTACATAAAAATAAAATTAATTATAATAATTATATATCAGATACATTGTCGTGTATTAATTCTGAAGATTCTTTACTACCTTTTACAAGAAAAAGAAGAAAAAAAAAAA
>NC_033659.1:1931552-1938599 GCF_001601855.1 Plasmodium reichenowi | reverse complement strand
AAAAAAAAAAAAAAAAGAACAAGAATAAGAAGAAGAAGTGGAACAATAAGCAGAACAAGAAATAGAACTCTGTTTAATGCTCTATATAATTCACAAAACGAATATGTATTTAAAGAATTAAATAACATTCAACCTAACCAAATGTATATAAACGAAAGCATGAATAATTATACACCTGCAGAAAATATTTATTATAATAATTCAACAGAACAATATATTAATAATAATGACATAGGTTGTAACGACAATATGAATTATGATAATAACACCTTCGATCTTTTTAATTATGAATATACCTCTTTCGATAATACCTATAATTCTTATCAAAATGAATATTATTATGTGGATGACAAGACGGATATTATTTTTTATTCGAAAGATACAGCGAAGTATTATATGGACACATTAAGTAATAAGCAAAATGATGAGGGAGGTAAGGATGAACAAATATTAAATGAAAACAAACTAACAAATGAAAATAAAATATTAAATGAGAACAATATATTAAATGAAAATAAAATATTAAATGAGAACAATATATTAAATGAGAACAATATATTAAATGAAAACAAAATATTAAATGAGAACAATATATTAAATGAGAACAATATATTAAATGAAAACAAACTAACAAATGGAAACCAAAGTAATGAAGAAAACCAAAGTAATGAAGAAAACCAAAGTAATGAAGAAAACAAACTAACAAATGAAAACCAAAGTAATGTAGAAAAACAAAGTAATGAAGAAAACAATTTATTTATAGAACAAGATAATGAACAAATTTGTAAAGACGAAAAGAATACCAATCATATAAATGTTAGACAATTTGAAGAAAACAAAGAATATAACAAGGAAGATGTTAAAGAAAAATTACATGAAAATGAATCCTTTCATAATGAGGATGAAACATATACATCCAGTATCTGTGAAGAAATGCCATCATATTTAAATTCATATAATGAAAGAGAAGAATATGAAGAAGAGATTACTAATGATAATTATAAAAATATTTTATCGAATATATTTCTACACAGAAACAAGAAAAAAATGATATTCGAAAAATATGATGATATTAGAATATTAGATAATATATCTTGGACTATCTTGTTGAAGAAATATATTTTTATCATTCTCTATACCATGAAACATTGTATCATATTTAATGATAAGGAAGAAAAGAAGGATGATATTAATTTGGGAGTTGACAAAGGTGTTCTTATTAATAAATGTAATATTATGGATAAATGTGAACACGTTGATGAATATGATAAAAAACGTGAAAACATTAAAGATGATATTGAATGTGTTGTTACAAAAAATGATGAAAATATTACATTAACTGATGATATTATAAAGAATGAAGAGAATACACATAAAAATCTGTTACATAATAATTTAAACGCTAAAGATGTAATAATGAATAATATAGAGAAAGAAGAAATATTATATGATACATTTTTAAAAACAAATAATAGTACTGAAATAGTAGATGATAGATTATCTTTTTTTAATGATAACGTAGATGTAGAAGATGACAAATATTACCATTTCAATATGTCTCATTGTTTGAATGGTGAAAAAAATAGGAAAAATGTTTTTAATAATTTAAGTTCTTTATATAGTATAAATTTAGATAATATAAATTTAGATAGTATAAATTTAAAAAAGTATAAATTAATGTGGTTACTTAATGTAAATAAAACAAATTTAGATTATAATGAAATTATTGATCTGATTCATATTTGGAATTTCTTATGTAAAGAAAATAATACTTATGAAATGTTAAATGAAACAGATAAAATGAAAATAATAATGTTGTTTATAAATATAATAAAAGATAGTAATATATGTAATGAATTTGTAAAAAGAAATATAGATTCTAATAAAACATTTTTAAATCTCGATCAATTAAATAATTCAGTGAATCATGTATTAATTAATCAAAATGAGGTTTCTAATATGTGTGCAATTGATAAAGAAATCGATACAAATAAATTATTATTAGATAAATATGAAATGAAGAATGTTTGTACAAAAGGAGAGGAAGGCAATATTGTATCTTATGTAAGTAATAATAAAGGAATTAAGAATTATGAACATGTCAATATAAATCAAAAAAAGTGTGAAAAGATATATATACCGATGGAATCGAACTTATTAAAAGAAACAAATGATAATACAAATAATGATAAAAATGGAGGAAATGTTAAGAGTGATAGTAATAATAATAATAATAACAACAACAACAACAACAACAACAATAATAATAATAACAACAACAATAATAATAATAATAATAATAATAGTAGTAGTAGTTGTAGTAATAATAATATTTGTATTATGAAAAATGAATATTTAGGGAATGATAGATATGATAATAAATATTATTATCTTGCGGATATTTTTGGTTATATAAATAGAATATATGTGTTATATAATAATAATAATAAAAATGTAATAAGTGATGAACATAAAAAGTTACATACAGAACATAATAATGATAATTATAATAATAATTATAACAATAATTATAATAATAATAATAATTGTTGTAATATCTCTGTAGAGATAATGAATTCTTTTGTCTTTTGTCCTATTCATCAAAACGCAAATACAACAAAGCTTTCCAAATATAATATAAATATTGGTTATATTGAAGGAATACAAAATATTGATCTTTTTATTAACAACTTTGATACATCCATATATAATGAAACAAATTTAAAAAAAAAATTTATCCAAATAAAAGAAATTATACATAACGAAGAATTTAATCTTTTAAAAAAGAATTTTAAAAAAGAAAAATGTAATATTAAAAAAAACGCGAACAACAAAAATTATAATTCTAATGATTTAGAAGGTACTATAACAGATATAGATGATGAGGAAAGCTTGAAAGATACCAGTCATTTTATATTAAATAATCCAATTTGTGAAAATAAACAAAATTTTGATAAGGATTATAAGGAAAAGGAATTAACTAAATTATCTACCAAAAGAAGCAATGATGAAAGGTTTACTCCTCTCATTAAAGGGAAAGAAAATAAATCAAATCATAATAAAGACAATAATGTAATTAAAAAAAGTAATGTTAAATCAAAAACACAAAGTATGTCATCCAAAGCAAAAAGTATTCCATCCAAAACAAAAAGTACACCATCCCAAACAAAAGGTTTACCATCCAAAACAAAAAGTTCACCATCCAAAACAAAAAGTTCACCATCCAAAGCAAAAAGTATTCCATCCAAAACAAAAAGTTCACCATCCAAAACAAAAAGTTCACCATCCAAAACAAAAAGTTCACCATCCAAAACAAAAAGTATTCCATCCAAAACAAAAAGTACAAAATCCAAAAGTGATAAGAAAGATTTAAAAGAAAATATAAACAGCAAAGAGAAAATTATATATTTTACAGAAAATGAAAAATTATTTGAGCAAGTTTTCTTTATTTGTGAAAAAATTCTTCATTTTAGAAAAGAAATAAATAATTTATTAAGTGTAACATATGAAAGACAAATTGATCGAAAAATATATAATTTCATAAATTATAGTATGCATCATATTATTAATGGAACCGTAACAAGCAATACCATAAAATTAATATTTAATAAATATATACATATCTTATATATAATAGAAAAATGTATGTGTTCAAATAATCCTTGCTATTTTATAAAGAAAAAATGGATTACCATATTTCATAAAGAATGGATTGATGATATTGCATTAATAAACAATCAAATCGATGATTATATGGATACATTAAATATATTCGATATTTTACCTCTATTAAATATATATTTTAATTTCTTCTATATATATGGGATCAATGTTAAAGCTTTATATAAATGGAGAACATATAATATTGAGCACAGAATATTAACCAAATATAAAGAAGAGTCTATTATTTGGACTAACGAAGTTAAATATCTAGAAAAATTCTTTATGAAAGATTATAATAAAAATTATGAAAAAATGATAGCACGCAGAAATAAAAAAAATCAAATTGAACAGAAATTAAAGGATCAACAGGAAGATAAAGTTTACAATAGTGGAAATCATGAACAACAAAAGGATGCTGAACACAAAAAGAATGATGATTCGAATATAGAACGTGATCAAAAAATATGTCACGATGACAATTTGAATGATAATTCGAATATAGAACGTGATCAAAAAATAAGTCACGATGCCAATTTGAATGATGATCAAAAAATAAGTCACGATGCCAATTTGAATGATGACCAAAAAATAAGTCACCATGCCCATTTGAATGATGACCAAAAAATAAGTCACCATGCCCATTTGAATGTTGACCAAAAAATAAGTCACGATGCCCATTTGAATGATGACCAAAAAATGAGTGACAATACCAAAATAAATGATGACCAAAAAAAGTATGATGATGCAAAAAAAGACGATGAGGAATCGGCAAGTGAAAAATCATCAAGTGATGAAGAAGAGACAGAAGACGAAATTATTATACAGAAAAGAAAAAAAATGAATGTTCTAAGAAAATATTTATATGAATATATGCCTTTTCAAAAGAACGAAAAATATTTCTACTTTAAAGAAGGACATATGGAACATATAAATAAGTTTAAAGACTATCATACAATTTATAAAAAAGATGATAATATTGATGAATTCGCAAGTGTAGAACAACTTCATGTACATGATATTAAAATATTTTTTATTCCTAAAATATATAAAGAAAACGAAGAAGATAAAAATAAACAAAAAAAAAAAAAAAATAATACAACTGTAGAACAACAACAAAATATATTATTGCATACACACCAAAAAGAAAAAAAATCTTTACATGGAAAAATAATTAGAAATAATATTTATTATGATAATTATAATAATTGTTGGAAATGTACAAACGGACAACATCCTATTCATAATATGACATGTGCAAAAATTAAAAAAAAAAAAAAAAAAAATACTGATACAAGAAAAGATTATATAAATAACAATAATATAGAATATACATTTCAAGAATTACAATTAACACAAAATATGAAAAAGAAGAAAAAAGAAAAAAGAAAAAAAAAAAAACATGAAATATTCCATATTATAAATAATGATATGATAAATGATCATATATATCATAAATTATATAATGATATATTTGAAATGAAAAATAAAATTCAAAACAATCATAATATTATGAACGAAAAGAATGTTAATATATATAATTCAAAAAATCTATCCTATTTAGGAAATTTAACAAATACTATAGATTTAAGAATTAATGATAATCTATCAAGTTTATATAATGATTTAATACATAATGATCAAAATATAATACAGCACAATGATATATACAACAATCAAAATTATACAAATCAAAATAACAATAATATTACTAATCAAAATCATAATGATATATACAATAATCAAAATCAATCATGTCTTTTATTGTGTCAACTACATTGTACTATTGTATCACGTCAACACGAAATAGCTGATAGTTTATATAAAAAATTAAATTTCGGAAATAAACATGTTACTCTACCAAATAATATAAAAAATACAAATATTTATTTATTCAATCTCTATTTTGATGAAAATATGAAAACATTATTATACATTATACCATCCAAAAAGTAAAATAATAAAAAAAATATAAATATATAAAAAGGACATATATTTTTCTTCCCATATATTAATATATATATATATATATATATATATATATATATATATATATATATATTCATATTAAAATATTTTTTTTTCATTCTTTTAGAATTTATAAATCCTTAAATAGTAATTGGAAGGTTGGTTTAAAATGTAGGATACAAAAACCACTATGCTCTACTAACTATAATGCATATTCAGCTAGAATCAGGAGGGTAAAAATAATAAAAAAAAAAAAAAAAATGAAAATATAAAAACATATATGTGTTTTAATATGAATATATAATGTATTGTTACAAATTTTTTTTTTTTTTTTTTTTTTTTTTCCACGTTATATATATGGACATATAAATTTATATATATATATATATATTATATTTTTTATAGATTATTTACGATCCTCAGCATTTATGGAAATGTGTAACGGTGAAAAAAGACACTCAGAAATTTAATAAGAACTCAATAAATCAAAAAGTTAACTTTTGGGAATTAACTAAAAAGAAAAACGTGTAATTATAAATTATTCCGGATATTATTCTATTCTATTATTTTTTCTTATGCATAATGATCTTGTTAATTTTGTTTTACTACATATATATATATATATATATATGTATATATGTATATATTTATTTATTTATTTTTATGTTTTGATTTTTTTTTTTTAATGCTTTTAAACATTATATAATTTTTGAAATATTCCTTAAATAAAAAAAAAAAAAAATCAAAATATTACCCATATATATTTTTTTATAATAAGTAGATTTGTTACTTAACACATTAACATTATAAAAATGAATACTTATTTATAATTTTCCTTTTTCCACATTTATTTGAAAAAGATTAACTGGTCATATTTGTATAAATGTTAAATAAAAGTCCCACATATAAATATATGATAAAATATATAAATATATATATAATAATATTTTTTAGCCTTAAATATAAAAAATAATAAAACTATATTCTATATGCTTAATATATATTATATTAAATATCGTTTGTATTATAAGAGGAAGGGAAACCGCATAATTTGGAAACGTTTTAAAACAAATAAAATATAAATAATATATATACATAAATTTATAATATATATATATATATATATATATATATATATTATGTATATATTATTTATATTATACATATATATGTTTTTCTTTTAATGTATCCATCAATATTTATCATTTCTGAATTTTTTTTAATATAAATTTTTTAAGCTTAAAAAAATATAAATTATTTATAACAATATATAAAATATTAACTTTTTTTTTTTTTTTTTTTTTTTTTTTTTTTTTTTTAAAAGATTGTATAATGAACTCCCAAATTGTTATATATTTATAATAAATAGTAATACATCAAATTTAATTAAATAAATATATTAGGATCATTTGTTAAATA
>NC_033659.1:1927883-1931312 GCF_001601855.1 Plasmodium reichenowi | reverse complement strand
TTTTTTTTTGTAAAATGTTTTAAAAGGGGGAAGCATGTATACATTTTCCAGTTATTTTAAAATATACTACATATACATTATATTAATCATTTTATGTTTCGAAAAAAAAGTTTGTACAGATGATAATGTTAGGAATTTGAATGAGATAAAGGACCAATTTGTTGAGGCATATGATTTATTGGATAAAGCTGAATATGAAAAATCTTTTAGCATATTAAAAAATTGTGTACACTATGATATAAGGTAAAACCAGAAAAAATAAAAAATAAATAAAATAAATAAATAAATATATAAATATATATATATATATATATATATTTATATATTTATATATGGTACACAAAAATGTGATAGCAAAATTCTCAAGCGTAAAAAAAAAAAAAAAAAGAAATATTGATTTATATATGTGTGAGGGGGAAACATTTACATGGTACAATTTTAATAATATATTCTTTCATATGTATATATTTATCCTTATAGGTGTCTAACATTGAGTGGTATATTTTATTACCTAGGGTTAAAACCTGTAAATAGAAATGTATGTAATGCCCTATATATATGGAAAGTGTGTGCTGATTATGGAAGTTCAGATGCCCAATTTTATTTAGGTGTAATGTACTCTAACTATTTTTCATTACCCAATTTATATTCCTATTATTATAAAGAAAATGAAATAGAAAATAATTTGATCTTATTTAGGACATATTTATTTTTAAAAGCAAAGAATTTGGAAAAACAAATTTCTGATTGTCTTCATAATCGAAAAGATGAATACGATAATTATGATGATGATAATTATTATTATAATGATTCTACATATGATAAGGATGGAGACGTTTATAAAAAATTTAGAAATGTGCCTATAATACATTTTAATAGAAATAATGAACTCATTTTAAAAATTAAAAATATAAGATACAATATAGATGAACTTGAAAATTATTTCAAGAATTTAAATAATTTCCCAAGTAAAAATGAAAATGATAATTCCATCAATAATTTAAATAACATGAACTTTATGAGAAATCATAATTTAAGTTTATTATATTTTTATAGTAGTAGTTTAGGTAACCATCCAGCTAGTACATTAACCCTAGGGGTAAAATATATGAATGGTTATGGTGTAGAAAAAAGTTGTGAAGCTGCCTCAAGATATTATTTAAAACTAACTAATGAAATATTTAATTTTAATGAAAAAAACGAATTTGAAATAATTGATTTAATAAAATTAAACGTACCTTATTATGATAGATATAATATGAATAATAAAAAAATAAAAAGTATAGAAATTTTTCTAGAATCATCTTTACATGAAAATCATAAAATATTAACCATGATAGCTAGAAGATATTTAATAGGTATAGATGGAATTGAGAAAGATTATAAAAAGGCTCATAACTATTTAATCAAAGCATCTAAATATAATAATTCAGAAGCTATATCTTTATTAGGATATATATACTTATTAGGTCTAGGTGTACCAATAGATTATGATAAAGCAATAGAATATTTTATTAAAGGAAATAAATTAAATGATTCTTTAAGTCATAATGGTTTAGGATATATGCATTTTTTTGGATTAGGTAGTTTTAGAAAGAATACTAATTTAGCATTTTATTATTTTGAATTAGCATCTAAAAATAATTTATCATCAGCGCAATTTAATTTAGCATGTATGTATTTAAGTGGAGAAGGTGTATTACAATCATTCCAACATGCTTTTTTTTGGTTTTATAAATCATTAAATAATGGGAACTTATTAGCTGCTTATGTTATTGGTTTTATGCATTATAATGGAATTATAGCATCACGAAATTGTAAATTAGCTGCATCACTCTTATCAAAAGTAGCTGAAAGTAATTCATTTGTATTAAATACAACTAATAAAATTATAAGATATACAGAAAAAGGTAGAAATAAAGAAGCATTATTTTTAATGGCTTTACTTGCTGAAACGGGAAATTTACAATCACAAGTTAATTTATCTTATCAAATACAAACATCTGATTTTCCTCTTTTCCTACCCTCTAATAATATACATACCAAAAAAATATATGCAAGTAGATATCTAGCAATGGCTTCAGAACATAATGATTTTAAATCCTTGTACACACTCGGAGATTATGCTTATAAGGGATATGGTTTGTATGTTCATATACATCCAAAGAATAATTTGCCGCCTAATCAATTTTTTGATCTAACAACAAATACGAACATATATCAAAGGCAAACATCTCCACAAAAAAAAAAAAATAAAATAAAAAAGGAAGAAAACTTTAAGGATGAAAAGAAACAACAAAATCGCAGCAACGTCATCAATAACAATTATGATAATAATAATAATAATAATAATAATAATAATAATAATAATGATCATGTTAATAAAGAAAATAATTCCCCTTATATACATCAAACCAGTAATACTCATGAAAAAAATCTTCCAGTTATACACAATTTTGACAAAATAATATCAACAGATTTTGTTGATGAAGAAGGTAATATTTTTAATGATAAATGGAGATTTAATTATTACTTTAAATTTTCTTTTAATCAAGTAGATTATGAATTAGCATATCATCATTATAAAAGTATAATTTCATATTATCCAAGCAATTTTCATGTTATTCAAACGATTTCAAGAGCTTGTTATAATCTAGGTTATATGCATTATTATGGTATAGGAGTATCTAAAAATATTGAAAAGGCTCTAATTTATTTTAACTCCTCTATTAAAATTTACCCATCATATAAAGTACCTTCTCTATTATTTGTTCTCTATATAAATTTTCATAAATATCTATATCATTTTAAAAAAAAAATTATTAACTTCAAAAAGTATTTTTCCTTCTTCTAATTAAAATGTAATGGAAATTTTATCTGAATAAAAATAAAACCCAATAAATATACAGTACACCATTTTATCTTTTTTTTGAAAATTTCATATTTTTATATAAATATGTATATATGTATATGTATATATGTATATATGTATATGTGTATATGTATATATGTATATGTATATATGTATATGTATATATGTATATGTATATATGTATATGTATATATGTATATGTATATGTATATATGTATATGTATATATGTATATGTATATATGTATATATATATATATATATATATATATGAGGGATAAATAAAAAAAAAAAAAAAAAAAAAAATTACACATTTGATATAACTTTAAATATATGATTAATAATGATGTGTAAATTGTATTATTTTACAAATTTTTTTTCTTATGTTATTTTAACTCCTAAACAAAGATATAATAATAAAAGTGTATAATGCACATTATCATTTTTTTATTTCATTTATAATATTACTACATTTCCTTTTTTTTTTTTTTTTTTTTTTTTTTTTTTTTTTTTTTTTTTTTTATAATTTCCATACTTTTTTTTTTTTTTTTTTTTTTTA
>NC_033659.1:1917928-1927599 GCF_001601855.1 Plasmodium reichenowi | reverse complement strand
TATTATTTATTTTGTTTATGTAAATAATATATAACTATATATATATATAAACATATACAATACATATATTTATATATTTATATATTTTTATTTTGATCTAATTCCATTCCTTTTTCTTTTCTCATTCATTTTTGTGTTTTATATATATATATAAAAAAAAAAAAAAAAAAAAAAAAAAATACGTACATGAAAATATAAATATACAAGGTTATTATTTTTATTATGTATAATAATTCTTACATAACACATATGTATTATTTATATATAAATATCATAGTACCAAAAATAAAATACTATAAATTGACAATTTATTAATGTATAAAAAAAGAACAAACTGGAGCTTTTATTATATAATATATATATTATATATATGTATATATATTTAAATATATAATATAATTTTTGTTGTAATTATTATTGCAATTTGTTGTATACGTATCAAGGAGAAATATAAAATTTTATATTATACATAAATGTACATTTATATAATATTTATTTTATTTTATTTTTTTTTTTTTTTTTTTTTGGGTTTTCATATATTAAAAAAATATAAAAACGTATGGTAGTATTTTTTCTTTAAATAAATAATTATGAATTTCTAATTTTACATTAATTCTTTTATAAAATAATTTTATTTATTACTCACATTTTAAAGAATTCTTAGTACATATATATATATAAATATTTCTTTAAAAAATATATTTTTATTTCATATACATATATATATATATATAATATATATGTATTATTATTACATAAATTTTTTAATTTTTTAAAATATACATGAGAGTTTGAACAAAAAAAAAAAACAAAAAACAAATTAACTCTCTTACCCATTTGAATATTAAAAGAACAGATAATTTATAATATTTTTTTATTATTTTCTTTTTTAAAATACTTGGTTTATATTTGTTTATATTTGTTAATTTTTTTTTTTTTTTTTTGTTCTGCTTCCAAAAAAAAATTCTAATATTTTCAAGAACTATAATTTTGTTTATGGCATAAAATAAAGAAAAATATTTTAAAGGATAAAAGAAAAATTCATACAAATAGAAATAAATAAAACAAAAAAAAAATATATATATATATATATATATTTAATTATTTATGATATGAAAGGAGAATTATGAGATGAAGCTATTTTTTCTTTTTTTAAATATTATATAAGATATATATATATATATATATTTATTTATTTATTTATATTTTAGTTTTTATTTTTTGTAAAGCAGAAAAACGTGTATATTTAATTGAATTTGTATTATATATTACTATAGACCTGTAAATAATATAGAATATATATATATATATATATATATTTAACACTACATTTCATTTATTTGATAGGATAAGGATTATTTAATTTTTGTTATCCTCAAATGGTATGAAATTTACATGTGTTAAAAAAAAATATGTACATACATATATATATATATATATATATATATGTATATATGCTTTAAAAGTTATATACAAATTTAAATTGATTAATATTTATGAATATGAAAAAATATTGGAATATGAATATACATATATATATATATATATATATAATATTATATTTATTACCTTCTATTTTGTTTGCATAGAATAGTTGTAAATAATATATTACTTTTAAATTTTTTCGTTCAAAGTGTATTATTATTTATTTATTTTATTTTATAAATAAAATGATTGTGTATTTTCACATCATATATATTGAAAATATAGTACATAATAAATGTTCTTTTGAAATTGTTTATGTTTTATGAATTCATACTTTTTATAAAAAAATAATTTTATGTGTAAAATGTCTGTATATATATATTTATAAACATATACGCACACATCAATATATATACATATAGTACATATACACCTTCATTAATTTTTAAATTTTAATAACAGAAAAAAAAAAAAAAAAAAAAAAAAAGAAAGAAAGAAAGAAAGAAAGAAAATAGCAATAAAATGTTTTATGTGTACAGAATAAATACCTGGATTAAATAAAATAAACACAATTAAATAGGAACAAGGAGATATATATATAAATAAATAAATATATATATATATATATATATATATATATATATTACAAAATAAAAAAGGACGTGCCAAGTTAAAACTTTTAAATTTTATACATATATATAATATATGAACACCACAGAAATAGAGATACACACACACATATATTTATGTATTAAACTATATATATAAATATATATATATATAAGACACTTATTATATATATATATATATATATATATATATATATATGTATATAAAATTTTGTCCAAAAGAATATATAAAGTTTTTTCAAGTTTTTTGAATTATATCACATAAAGGTTATACATACATATATATATATATATATATATTTTTAATTTTTAATTTTTTTTTTTACCAAATATTTTTATTTTTTTTTAAAATAGCTTTTCATATATAATGTGAAAATCAATGGCTACTATCGAAAAAAATAAAAACGTCGAAAGTGAAATAAGTGTTTTTTATAAAAATGAAAAGAAAAATAAATCAACGAAAGTAAGAGAGCATAGTTCTATTGTGAACGATGAAAAAAAGGAAGTTGAGTTTAATAGTTTAAATGAAAATATTAAGGAGCAAGGTTATGGAAATGTATTTAATATGAACAGCCAGGTGAGTGGTGTTGTTAATATATCTGATGAAGTCGAAAAGATAGGAAAAGTGTCTAAAACGGGAAAAAATATAAAAGCAGGGAAATCTTCAAAAGGTGGAAAAAATGATGAAAACAAAAATAGCAACAGTAATAATAATAATAATAATAATAATAATATTAATAATATGAATGATGGTGATGATAAAGATTGTGCGAATTATGTACATAATATGAATGACAGGAATAATTTAAATTATATAAATGAACCATGTGATAATAAAAAAAATACAGAAGGATATGATGAAAATATTTTAAACGATGAAGGTAATTTAAGTGATGAAGGAGAAGAAGTAGAAGAAGAAAATGTAGATGAAAGAGATTTAATTCTTCAAAGATATAAACATGGTATTAATATATCTCTTAATTTTAGTGATATAAGACAAAGAAATAAAATTATCGATTTCTATTCTGAATGTTTAGATAAATATAAAAATGAATGTAATTTTGTTTATTATCAAAATTATAATAATACTAATAATGTTATCATTAATGATACTATAGATATGAGTCCAATAAATACAAAATATTTTATGAACGAACAATTAGATCCTACTAATAATCTGTCCAATTCTAATGATAAATGTGTTAATTCAAAAAATAAAAATTTAATAAAATATGGAAATAATAATATGACAGTTATAAATAATAATGGAAATACAAATGAAAATTCGAACACTAATATAAATGCAAACATGAATACAAATATAAATATGAACACAAATATAAATAATAATAATAACAATAATAATAATAATAATAATAATAATAATAATAACAATAATGGTATTGGTGATAATAATAATAACAATAATGTGAATATTTCTAACAATGCTTATCCTAATGATCCTTTTAATAATGCAAATAATTCAGTCCCATATATGGACGATTTTAAAAATTTTGATTTACAAAAAAAAAAACAAGAATCTCTAGACCCCTTATTAAAATGTATTAATTCGTTATCAGATCGAATTAATCTTCAACATTTAGTAGGAGATCCCACCACTTATTTTAAAATAGGAGGAGGAGATATGTTTTATGATATTAATGATCCTTTTTTAGATGATGAAGAAATGTACAATGAATTGAATAAAACAAAGAATGAAATTATATTAACAAGACAAATAGAAGATGAATATAGTGTTTGGAGTGGAGATATGTCAGATGAGTACATAGATATTAATCCTGATTATTTTATATCTTTTTATAGTTCAAAATGTAAATATATTTTTACAAGTGATGATGAGGAAAAATTAGAAGAAAAACAAAAACAAAAACAAAAACAAGCACAAACACAAACACAAACACAAACACAAAAGCAAAAACAAAATATTTATGACAAATGTGGAGTACCTTCAAGAGGAACTTGTGATGATGATATCATTAATATTGATGAAGACAACAACAACAACAGCAATAATAATAATAATAAGAATAATTCGTATGTCAATACAAAGAATAACAAATATTATGATAATTATAATAATCCTAATTCTAATGATGATATTATAAGTTCCTCATCATATTCTGGATACGATTCGACAGACGATGGTACACTTGATAAATATAATTTTAAAGGAAATTTTGAGAAATATAAATACGAGTTTATTATTTATTCAAGTGATGGTGATTTAGATTCTTGTTCTTCTACTTCGTCAGAGGAAGAACATTCAGATGAATCAGATGTATCGGAAGAAGAAATCATATTTAATCCTTTTGCTTGGAAAAAGTTTGAAAAACATATTCCTTGTGAATTCATTGGATTATTTGAAAACATGGAAAAACAGCTAGATATGTTACCCCTTGAAGCAGATATATCAGAAATAAAACATATCATAAAAAAATATATATATAATATATTTTCACAAGTTGTAAATAAATGCAAAAATGTAATACATCATTTTAATAAACCTTTAAATGATTTTCTTGAAATAGACATTAAATTATTAAGATGGTTAACAACTATAATGATTAAAACATCTAATTCTTTAAACGATATAGATATATGTAGAATGTGGTTTGAACAAGTATTTTCATATAATACACGTGTATATATAGAATATGAAAAAGAGTTTATTGCAAGGATAAAAACATCCAAAATTTTTGAGAAGAATAATAAACAGTATATGAATGATTTGTTGAATAATATTACCTTATGGAGAAAATATCAAGAGGACAAAGAAAAAGAAAGTTTATCCAAGGACATGTCTGAAATTAATAATATACCTGACTCAAATAATAATACTACTACAAACAACAGCAACAACAACAACAGCAACAACAACAACAACAACAACAACAACAACAATAATAATAATAATAATAATAATAAAATCGTAAAGAAGAATAAAAATAACAATAATAATAATCATGAATCCAATGAGGAAAATCAAAATAGTTTTATAAAGAATGAAGACAATTATGATAATAATAATAATAATAATACAGGAACAAATTCGCACACATATAATAATAACCGTAGTGGTAATAGTATAATAAAGAATAACAATGGAAATGTTATAAACTTAGAAAATAAATCTAATCATTCGAATGAGATAATGAATATTGTGAAAAAAGGAGAGAATTCAGGTGAACAATGTAAATCCAAATTTATGAACATAAAAAAGGAATCTGACAATAATGATAACACATCATTGTATTTATCTAATCATAGTACTATGGCACATATAGATAACGATAAGTTTGTATCTGATGAAGGCACTGCAGCGAATAACATAAATGTAGCAAACAATAACAACAACAACAACAACAACAATAATAATAATAATAATAATAGTCAGAAGGATAGTCATACAAATAAACATTGTAATGATCTAAGTGGTGATATGGCCGATTATCAATATGATGATACTAATAAGAATAAAAATAAAATAGACAATAAAAGAAAGGATAACAAATCAAATAAGAATCAACATAATAATTTGATAATTCGTAATGAATATAATAAAATGGATGACAATAAAAATAATAGTAGCAAAGATGAAGAAGATACAAATAATGAGGATGATACACTCGAACCTGATAATTCAATACATGATAATAATAATAATAATAATAATATCAATAATAATAATATCAATAATAATAATAATAATGAATATAATATAAAACTTGAGAAATATTTTGATATTCTATCAGATATTTCTTTGGATATATTAAATTATATTAAAATGTATACTAAACAAAAAATTTTATTAAAAGAAATGATATCAGCTGGTTTTGAAGCACTTGTGGAAAAACAATATAAATTTTTTATGAAATTACCATATATTACTGTATCAGAAATGTTAACGAATTTATTTAATTTTAGATATAAAAGAAATATTACAATAGCTTATGACTATGTGGAAAGTTTAATAGGTTTTTATCAAGACAAATATAAAATGGATATATCATATGAAAGAGGAAAAAATAAAAAAGTTTTCTTATTTGATACAACCGTTATGCAGAAATTAAATAATTTATATTATAAAAATAAATATAATCCAGTAAAGGATAAAAATGTATCAAATAATGTTTCAAAAGATGAAAATAAAGGAAAAAATAATAATGTAACTAATAATAAACCGAATATTGATGAAAGAAATAATATTAATAGGAAAAAATATATTCATAATTTCAAAAATGATATAGAAGGAACAACAGATATTCAAAGTAATAAAAATTATCTTACAACAAATAAAAAACATGGCCTTATAAAAAATAATGATATAACAAATAAAAAAAAATTAAATGATAATTATAAAAGTAATTCAATTAGCCACTATATGCAGGATAACCATCATAATCAATATAAAAATAATAATAAAATAAATAAAACGAAATGTGTCAACGGAAATGAAATTATTATTTGTTCAGATGATGAAAGTTATGAATATGATGATGAAGAAGGAGATTATGATGATGATGATGATGACGACGATGATGATGATGATAATGACGATAATGACGATAATGACGATAATGACGACGATGATGATAATAACAATTTTGAAGAAATACAAAGAACAAAATATAAAAAAAAACATAATCACGAAAAAAGTCGCAATTTTAATCATAACATTGGATATAATAGTAACGTGACTACTGATATTACTAATTTTTTTGATAACCTATCAAAAGAAGAAAAAAAAATATATAATCATCATAATTATAATAGCACTGCTAGTAGTATTATTAGTAGTAATCCTACTACAAAATATAATAGGAAAAATATTAGTAATTCAGTTATTTCTCAATATATTTATCATAATACAAATTCTGCCGACATTGTAAAAAGTATTCATACAAGTAACAACATATATCATAATAAATATAAAAAAAAAAATAAATACGATGATGATCATAATTTTATCCTATCAGATGACAAACCTGATATTAATTCAAGTTATAATTTAAATGAACAAAATAATTTATATAAAAAGAGAAAATTAAAAAATGACTGTCTACCAAATATATATAACAAAAATAATATATATCATGAAAAGAATAAAAGAAAATCTATGGATTCGAATAATAAGATACAAAAGACGCATAATTTTATATGTATTATATCATCGGAAGAGGAAAATGGTTGTTAACATATTAAAACGTAAAATAAAAATATTATGTAAAATATAACTTAACCATAAAAAGATATATAATAATAAAGCCACATTATATTATAGGATGTATTATAAATCTAATATATTTTTCTCACAAGTCTTCCATAAATATATAAAAATATATATATATATATATAATATATATAATATATGTATATTTTTTTTTTTTTATTATTAATAGCGTATATTATGAGAAAATATTGGCTTTGCAATTATTTTCCACACATTTTTATTTTTCTATTATTTTTTTTTTTTGTACATATATGTATATATATATATATATATATATATATATATACTATGTATATGTCTCAAATGAAATATATATATATATTATTATATGTATGTATATTTTATATCTCTTTATTTTTTTTTAATACCCAATTTTTATAAAAATCATTTTAACATTATACATTAGTGATATATATATTTATATCATTATAATTTCCAATTTGATTAAATATTGATTTTTTTTAAGTATATATATAGAAAATATATATATTATATAATATATTTAAATATATATATAATTCTTTTTTTTTTTTATTTCTTAATATTTTACCTATTGAAACATAAAATTAATAAATTTTAAATTGTAATCTGAAAAAAAAATATGCTTTAAGATTTTTTTAAAATCAAATGCACTATTATAAATTATTATAAAAATAATATGTTTTTAAATGTATATTGATAGATTATTCATACTCTAAACTGTTTTAATATATATTTCCTCAATGCATTATTAAATAAATAAATACATACATATATATATATATATATATATATATTGATTATTTTTCTTTTGCCTTATAGTTCCATGTTAATCTCTCTCTCTCTATATATATATATAATAAAATATATATGAAATGAATAAAGACATATTAGACAACATAAAAGAACTACCTCAATTTAAGCTACTATGTAAAAAGAAGGTAACATAATTCATTTAAATGTACAATTTGCTCATCATTTAAGAAATATATTATAATTTCTAAATATATATAATATTTATTATTTTATTAAGTCCGATTTATTAAAGTATTTCGAATCTTGTAACCGTAATGAATATGATGAAATTTGGATGACACTTCATACAAGCTTAGTGGAGTATATAAGTGCTGATAATTTGATTTATGATGAAGAAAAATCAACATTATTATTTAAGGTAAAATAAATATAAAATTATACATACATACATATATATATATTTATATATATTTATATTTATTTTTTTTATATAGGAGGAAAATAATAGACAATATTTATTGACATCTATATTATTTGTTTCAATTTATTTACAATATTTGCATAATAAGACACAAAAAAAAGGAATAACATTTGAAGAGGATTTCCAAATACTTTTCTGTAAACTAATAGGTTAAAAGGAATATACGTATAGACATTTGAGGGTTATATATTTAATTACATACATACATAAAATGTATATATATATATATATATATATAATTATTTATTTATGAAAGAAATACAGTTCATGCTAAGCGACAAAGAAGTGAGATTATCCTTCGGAAAATGTCTTCTTACTATATGTGAATTAAATATAAAGGAAAATGAATTTACAAATAACGTCAAGATAAATCTTTTATTATACCTACTATGGAAATGTTGTCATATAGAAGTATAAGATAAAGGAGGGGGGGGACAAAAGAAGAAAAAAAATCGATGATATATAATTATCATATATATATATATATTTATTTATTGTTTGTCTTATTAGGGTAAAGGAACAGATATTACTAAATTAAAGAAATTCAAAGACTTTTGTAAGTACATTAATTGGGGCATTTCTGAAAGAACCACTGATTCCTTTTACATTTTATGTTCTTATACATTGAACCTTCCTAAATTTTATGAAACGTAAAAATATGAAATATATCCTAATTATTAATATTTAATAAAATGTCAATTTGTATATATATATATATATATATATATATATATATATATATTGAATATTCATTTATATATATTATATACAGGTCTGATGGAAAAATATTTTTATCTCATGTTTGGTCTCAGAATGAAAGTATAGCATATCATCTTTTTAATGTTAGTGAAAAAGGGAGAACGGATTTATATATTATATATATTATATATATATATATATATATATATACATATTGTGTAACAAAAATACATTTCGATAATATATATTTTTTATATTAATAATTTTAGAAATTTGTCCATAACACGGCCGTTTTAGCTCATAACCATATTTGTCATTACTCAGAAATTATTTATTCCACTTGGAGGGTTATAATAAAACAAAAAAAAAATATATATATATACATCATATAATTTTATATACTTTTTTTTTTTTTTTTTTTTTTTTTTTTTTTTTTTTTTTTTTTTTTTTT
>NC_033659.1:1914137-1917560 GCF_001601855.1 Plasmodium reichenowi | reverse complement strand
TTTTTTTTTTTTTTTTTTTTTTTTTTTCTTGCTTTCTTTTGGTATTGATTATATATTTTTATAATTCTATACCAGAATTGTTCAGAAGATATGAAAGAAACACTCTATACTCAAATAGAGTATCTAGTAAACTTTTCTTTAAAATGTCCAATTAAAATAGCTGCTCGTTTCAGGGACGTTCTTAGTATATTTCATACAAATAAAGGGTACATATTTCATCTTAAAAGAAACAAATATTTACATGTCTTAATAAGTAAATTTCATAAGATCATCACATATATATATAAATATATATATTTTTATTTATTTATACATATATTTTATTCTTATATTTTTTTTTTTTTTTTTTCTTAAGAGATAAGGATATTAATAGGTTGATATTTAAAATATACGACCCAGTGATATGGAGAAGTTTAATGGTAAATAGAAATATATATATAGACATAGTTACATTAGAAAGGGCATAATAATTTATGCAAAAGAGGTTATCCAAGTATAATAGTAATTATAGTACTATTTTAATTATATAGGGACATGTAAATATATATATATATATATATATATATATTAATAATAAGCATTATTATAAATTAAAAGAATGTTTTTGACAAATGCATACATAATTTAAATACATTTATTTTACCTTTCATTTTATTCAAATGATTAATAAAATATCAAGTGCCCCAATTGGAAAATTAGATTTAACGCGACCTGCATCTTTCAACTAATATATCCTGTTGTTGTAAGGAAATATTTACATATTAATAAAGAGAGTAAATTACAATTATATATATATATATATATGTATATATGTATATTTGTTTATTTATGTGTATTTCGTGTAGGACCCTGGAATAAAAGATATTAATTATTTGGAAGAAATGGAAAAGTTAAAATATGAACGAAAAAAGAAATAATTGAAAAAAAATAAAAAATAAAAAGTACAACACTTTATAACATATATATATATATATATATTATATAGAGCTTATAACGCACTGTTGGATTTATCTGAAGACAAAAATACTTATGTGCTCCAAGCAACAGCCAAATGTATTTGTTATGTAAAAATAAAATAAGATAAATAAAATATATAGAGAGAAATATAAAGATATACAGATAATATATATATATATATATATATATATTTTTATAATGATAAAATTATGATCCCTTTTTATACATAATTTTTTGTTTATGAAAGATTTTAAGTGAACTGTGGGAAATAATCAACCATGATAAAAGAATGAAACTCATAGATATTTTGATAAATAAATTTTTAAAAGAGAAATACAATGAATGTGTACGTGTTGAAGTAGTATTAGGTTTTTGTGAAATGTCAAAAAATCCTATGATTCGTAAAATAATTCTAAAAATATTTGACAGAATAAAATATCTTATAAATGATAACTCTTTACGTGTCCGTAAAAATTTTATTATGCTTATATTAAATTTACAAGATTATTTGAATGATACATTTTCATATGATATCGATTTTAATGAATTAATAAAAAAATTAACAAAAGATTTTATTACATTTAATGTTCAATCGTGTATAAAAAAAATGTCTTATATGAAATATGAATATCATGATAAATTAAAAAATAAGGAAATGTATGAATATTTAAAATTATCTACAAATTTAATAAGTTATTCTATATGGAAATGCGATATAAAAGAACAAGCAATGAAATGTATTAATTTATTAAATGAATATCCTGTTCTTATGATATGCATAAGTAAATTTTCAACAAATGTAAATTTAATTGATAGGTATAAATTATCATCAGTACTTTTTGAAATTACCAATTCTAAATTAAAAGAAGAAAATAACTTCATTATGTTAAATAAAACTAACCAAGATATACAAGATAAACAAGATAAACATGATAAACAAGATAAACATGATAAACAAGATAAACAAGATAAACATGATAAACAAAATAAACAAGATAAATATTTAATGATGGATAAAAATTATAATAAAAATGTCTATATAAATAATAACATTAACATAATTTTAGAATCCGATTCAAATCTTAAAAAGAGATATATTAGATATTCCACTTTACTAATATGCATAGCAAATTTTTTAAAACCAAGAAATGAAGAAGAAATAGAATTATGCTACTCTGAAGAAATTGAAGAATTTCTTAAAATGAAATTCAAAGAATTATATTTTGTTGAAAGTATCAATACTATTATGCAACCATTCTATTTTAAAGTTTTAAAGAATATCTATTTAGATTATGATAATTATTATATGAATATACATAAATATAGTACAAATCAATTGAATAATTTATATACTATGAAAAATTTATATTTATGTAAAACTATTATTATTCCTTTATTTTTTAAATGGAAATTATTAAATATATATATAATTGAACATTTAAAATTTTTAAACATATCTATGGAATGTATTATTTATAACATAAATAAATGTATATCAAATGTTCATAGCCAATATTATCATCTAAATATTGATAAACACACATTTCAAGTTATTCAACAAAATGTTATAGAATTAATAAATATACACAAAGGTTATAATAATAATACAAATAACTTGTTATCATATGTAAAAAACAATAATATATCAGAACATAAAAATAATATAATTATAAAACAAAATAACAATAATAATAAAAATAATGTAAATACACAAAATAGACATATACATATGTCCAATATAATGCTTGATTATAATGAACTAAAAGATGCAAGTATAAATAAACAAAAAGAATTGAATTGCTTAATTTTTTTGTCTCTTGTCGTTAAAAAAAAAAAATATCATAATATATTATTTAAACCTTTTCCTTATGTTATATATAATATTATTCATAAATTTAATAATTTCCTTCTTCATATTTTTCATAATATTTCATTACATAACTTTGAATTACCATCATATTTTCTTTCAGCCTATTATAAAGGAGGGAATAAAAAAAAGGATTCGGAAAATTTAATTCTACTAATATTATATAATAAAAAAGAAATAAAATTATACATACATATCTATGTATCTTTTTTTTTCCTTTTTCATTCATATTGTACACATAATAATATTTTATATGAGTGGAATGATTTAATACAAAATACTTCAAAATGTATTGAACATATTAGTAATATTAAATTTAAGAATGAAATACAATTAAAATTATATAATGTAACATCACGGGAACATATACATAATAAAGATGAGCAACACAACAAAATAAAATGGGCAAATTACACAAGCTCTATTATATATTTAATCACGTAAAAGAAATGAAACAAAATGTATTTAAATGGATATATAGAACGGAGCACATAAATATATACATATATATATATATATATATATATATATATATATATATATATATATACATATATGTGTATGTATTCATTTATTTATTATTTTTTCCTTGCAGGTAC
>NC_033659.1:1911239-1914037 GCF_001601855.1 Plasmodium reichenowi | reverse complement strand
TTTTTGTAAAAAGATATTTCTAAATAATTTTAAGGATAAAAAGAAAAAAGAAAGTAACATCATATTTCTTATTTAAATGTAGAAAGTTTTCGAGATTGTTATTTTATTTTATTTTCTTAATTTTTTCCAAAATTGACATTTTGTTATTTATATAATTATTTCACTTAAAATGGTGAAATCGTATGATAGATATGAATATGAAGACTGCTTAGGAATAGTAAATTCAAAATCGTCAAATTGTGTTTTTCTTAACAATAACAATATAATATCAGGTAGGACATATAAAAAAAAAGAATATGTATATAAAATATATATATATATATATATATATTATATTTTCCCTTTTTTTTTCTGAACTTTTTAGGACATGACGAATGTGTTAGTATTTGGAATATAAATGAGAAGGAAATAAAAAAGAAACTTAGTGTGCCTTTTCTTCCGCCGTATTATTTTTTTACCTATCATGTAACATATATATGTCTTAATAATGTGAACAAGAATATTGTAGCCGTTGGATATACTAATGGTTCCATAAGATTATTTGATATGGAAAAAAATAAAATATTATCTACATTTAGTGGTCATACCTCTGGTATCTGCAAATTAAAATTTAACGAAAATGGTAATTATTTATGTTCTTGTAGTAAAGATACGAATATTATATTATGGGATATTATAAATGATAAAGGTGTTTTTAAACTTGAGGGACATACAAATGTTGTTACAGATATCGAATTTTTACAAAGAAAAAATGATTATTTAGATGATTTTCTTGATAATAATATTCTAATTAGTGTATCAAAAGATTGCTTAATTAAAGTATGGGAATTAAATATACAAACATGTGTACAAACTATTGTAGATTGTGAAGAAGAAATTACAAGTTTGATAATTAACCAAACAAATACCAGATTAATAGTTGCTTGTAACTCCTTTTTAAAAATATATAAAATTAATTTATATTCTAATCATATCGTTAAAGATACATATACCAACTCTAAGATTTATATTACTTTTTTAGCAAATATTAAAAGACCAACAAATTGTAGAATACAAAACATGAAGATGATATTTTTTATAGATAATGAAGATATATATAATCATCCATTTGAAATAGAAGAAGAAAAAAATGACAATTTATTATATTCAAATCCTAACAATCAAAAGGTTAGTAATTCATTTATACCATCTTCAAATGGTGATAATATAAAACAAAACGAAGAGATATTAACAACTGATCATTTGTCTAATCCAAATTTATTATTAAATAATAATAACAACCTAAATACTTCTATTAAATATTGTGAAAGAGCTAGATATTCTGTTGATGGAGATAATAGTGGTCTTTTAATATGTTGCACAAATTTAAAAAGAATCGAATTTTATAAAATTAATTCTATAAAAAATCAAAAGAAATCGGAAAAAAACAAAAAGAAAAGATATATTGAAAAATTGAAAAAAAAAAAAATTAAAATATTAAATGAAAAAAAAAAAATAGAAAAATTTAAAGGAAAAGAAAGCATCGATTATAATTTCCTGAACCAAAAATTAGAAGATTTGGAAAAAGAATTATTCATTTATAATAATTATGATATACATACAGCAAATGATGAAATCAAATATTTATTTAATTACAATTATAAATTTAAATTACAAAATATAGATGTTATGAAAAAGAAAAAAAAAGATAACTATATATATCTCCTTGTTTCTTTTATGTCTAATCGTTTGAGTGTATATCAGGTTAATTTATATGATATTTTGCATAATAAGGATAATTTTGTTGTAATGGATAATGAGAATAAGGAGGAGATGGAAGATAAGGATAGCATGGATAGAGAAAGTAATATGAAGGACAATAAAAGTGGTAGTGATATTGATAGTGATAATAAAAGTGGTAGTAATATTAATAGTGATAATAAAAGTGGTAGTGATATTGATAGTGATAATAAAAGTGGTAGTGATATTGATAGTGATAATAAAAGTGGTAGTAATATTGATAGTGATAATAAAAATGGTAGTAATATTGATAGTGAGGAAGATGATGAAACACATAATAAGAAAAACATTAAAATTGTACAGAAAAAGATTTATGATTATTCAAAATGTTTTAAAGAAATAAGCGAAATAAATAAAGGTCACAATAGTTCCGTCGATTTTTTAAACTTATCATCAAATAACGAATTGTTAGTTTCTATATGTAAGAAATATGTAAAGATATGGAATATGAATAATTTACAAAATATTATAACTATAAATCTAGAAGGATGTACAAATGCTCTATTTTGTAATAATGATGAGAGTCTAATTATTAGTGATGAATGTGGTTACTTATATTTATATGAATTAAAAAATATCGAGTTAAAATATACCTATAAAGCTCATGCCAATAAAATTATCAACCTTTCGAAAAAATGGAATCAAAACTATAATAACACCAATTATAATAATGATAATTATTATTATGGTCATAATGATAAAGGGTTTTTATCTGTGGGAGAGGAAAATTATTTGAAGATTTTTGAATATACCATGGGGGTTGTAACTAATGAATTAAGTGATAGTGAAAAGGATGATGATGATGATGGTGATGGTGATAATGATAATAATAATAATAATAATAATAATAATAATAATAATAATGGAAGAGAGAAAAAATCTTTTATTCACAACAAAAGAAGAAATTATAAAAAAAATTCGTCAAGGGAAGAACTAAACAATGATACATACAATAAATATTCTGATGATAATAATGATGTGAGAAAAAAAGAAAATTGTGAAATATTCATGTTCAAAGA
>NC_033659.1:1893739-1906239 GCF_001601855.1 Plasmodium reichenowi | reverse complement strand
AAGTACAACAATCAGCTTTTATAGAATTACAAGAATCCATATTTCAAACTTTTCATAATTTATCATATGAATGGTATTCTAGTAAAAATTCTGGTGGTATTATGAGAATAGTTGATAGAGGTACCGAGAGTGCAAATAATTTGATGAGTTCTGTTTTAATGTATATTATTCCAGCAACAATAGAAGGATTAATAACATGTATTATATTTATTTTTAAATATAAAAATAGTTTATTAGGTAGTGTATTATTTATAGGTTTAACTTTATATATATATTCAACAATAAAAATTACAAAGTGGAGAAAAAAAATTAGAACAAAAGCAAATGAGATGGATAATGTATATCATGATATAGCTCATGATTCATTAACAAATTATGAAAATGTGAAATATTTTAGTAATGAAAAATTTGAAATCAAAAAATTTTGTAATGCATTATCGAATTATCATAGATATAATTTAAAAATATTAAATAGTTTAGGTATATTAAATACTGTTCAACAATTTATATTGAATGGTACATTATTCTTTACATTATTATGTGTAATATATATGATAGTTAAAGAAGGATCAGATCCAGGTACCTTCATAAGTGTAGTTGTATATACATCTAATGTATTTGCTCCATTAAGTATATTAGGAACATTATATGCTACTATTATTAAATCATTTACGGATATTAGTGATTTGATAGATATTTTAAGAGATAAAATTGATATATCGAATGATAAAAATTTGAAAAATTTTGATTTAACATCACAAGAAAAAAAATTCGGTGTTAGTATTGAATTTAATAATGTACATTTTAATTACCCAACACAACCATTACATACATCATTAAAAGATATTAATATCTACATAAAACCGGGTACAACATGTGCTCTTGTAGGTCATACAGGTTCTGGAAAAACAACAATTTCCAAATTGTTATATCGATTCTATGATTCCAAAGGAGAAATTAAAATTGGAGGACGTAATATAAATGAATATACCAGAAACTCCATTAGAAATATTATAGGTATAGTACCACAAGATACCATATTATTTAATGAATCTATAAAATATAATATTTTATACGGAAAATTAGATGCCACTGAAGAAGAATTAATACAAGCTGTTAAATCGGCTCAGTTATATGATTTTATACAATCTCTTCCAAAAAAATGGGACACCTTAGTTGGTGATAAAGGAGTTAAATTATCAGGAGGAGAACGACAAAGAATATCTATAGCAAGATGTTTATTGAAAGATCCTAAAATTGTTATATTTGATGAAGCAACCAGTTCATTAGATTCAAGAACAGAATATCTTTTTCAAAAAGCTGTAGAAGATTTAAGAAAAAATAGAACCATTATTATTATAGCACATAAACTATGTACTATCACAACCGCTGAATTAATTATTTTATTGAACAAAGGAAAAATTATAGAAAGAGGAACACATCTAGATTTATTAAAATGTAATGGAGAATACACAGAAATGTGGAATATGCAATCAAAGTCAAATGAACCACATACTGAAACAGGTTCATCAATTGATAAAGACGATGTAAATAAAAATAATAACAAAAATAATGATATCATACTTAATATATCTAAAAATGATATCACGACAAGTTTTAGATCGAACAGTGAAAAAAGTAGTCAAGAATTTAGTGACGCAAGTAATCATTTTAAACAACCGAAAACTTCTCATGACCATAATAATAATATTAACGTAGACAAAACAAATGACCAAGCACAACTTTTTTTAACGAATGATAAAACAGATATGGATAATAATATTAATACAAAAAAAAAATAGTATATTTAATTATAATCATATCCAAAATTCTTCGGCAAATATTAAAAGCACTTCTGATATTTAATTATAATCATAAAAGTCTATAAAATAAAAGTACGTATCAATAATTAAAAAATAACAAATACAAGAAATTATATACCATTTATTCGTAATAATTAGAAAAAACAAAAAATGAAAAAAATTAACCGTCACACATATATATATATATATATATATATATATATATATATATTTATATATTTATATATTTATATATTTATATATTTATATATACCTCAAAGGAATATTCACACATAAATTATAGACTACAAGGCAATACAATACATATAAGTGTCATAATATTCTGTATATATATACGCTTTTGCATTATATAAAAAAATATGTTGAATACAGAAAATATCTTATTCTACACATATAATTCTTCACATTTAATTAATAAAAAAAAAAAAAAAAAAAAAAAAAACATAATTATAATTATAATTATAATTAAAATAATTATAATTTTTTATACCAGTATGTTTTTTTTATTATTATCTATTTTTAATATATATCAATACAGAAAATGTATAAAGGTATTTGGATTTATATATTTCTTTGAAGAATTATAAAAAAAAAAAAAATAAAATAAAATAATTTATATATATATATATATATATATATATTATATAAAAAAAAATTAATTTGACCATATTTGATTTGACAAAACTATATTTATTAATTCATATATTTTGTAAAACCTGTTATAATTAACGATAAACAAAAATATTACCAATATGTTTATATATATATTTATATTTTTCCCTTTTTTTTTATTAATTTGTTTTGAATTATTTTTAACCTCCTAATAAGTAACACCTCACAATCTTTTGTATATATATATATATATATATATATTTTTTTTTTTTTTTTTTAACTTTTTTATTTTTAATTATATATAGTTTACACATTAAATTATAAAATTATCTTATCGAATTAAAAATTAATTTTTATTTTTATCTCTTTCTTTTTTTTTTTTTTTTTTTTTTTGCTGAAACTTAAACAAATAGATTTTTAATTTGTAGAATTAAAATATAAATCATACAAAAATGTGTTTGTTTGATTGTTTGATTGTTTGTTTGTTTTTTAGGATATTTATATACTTAAAATAAATGTATAATTTTTGTGTGGATATGATAAAAATATGATATAAGGAAATGAGTATAATACAGATAAAAAAAAAATATATAAAATATTATATATTTATAATATGTTTAAAGGTATGTACGTATGTATTTATTCTTTTACCTTGTAGTTATATAAAAATCATGTAATAAAAAAAAGAGAATCATACATATATATATATATATATATATATATATATATATATATATATATATTTATATATATATATATATTATAGGGATATATCTGACAAATGGACACTTTTATCATGACCTGTGATCATATTTTCATTCGTTGATTTACTTTGTAATAGTTGTAGATTTGTCTGTTGAATAGAAGAATAGTGAGAACCTTCATCGTTGAATTCACTTTTTGTTTTTAAATCATCCTTTTGTTGTTTATGTAATGAGAATATTAAATTCTTACATTTTTCATCAGGGTTATTTGTTAAATTAAGAATAATATCTTTATCATGTTGAGGTATATTATCTAATAGATGTAGAACAGTTGAATATTTGTTTATATGTTTTTGAATGGATATAATAATATTTTTATAATATGTGATAATTAAATTAAGTTCTTGTTGTTTTGTTAAATTATTACTTTTTAAATATAGTTTTTCTTTATTTATTGATGATATATGTGTTTGTAATTTATGTTTATCAATATTTAATGTATTTATTTTATTAGTTAATATTTCCTGTTTCTCTAATAACAATTTATTTTTATTTTTTTCATTTATATTATATTGTTTAAATAAATATAATTTTTTTTCTAATGATGTTATTTTTTCTGTTTTCTCTTTTATATCATCTTCTTTTATTTTTAATAATATTTGAAAAATAAGACATGATTCTTTTGCTATACTACTTACCAAACTAAAGAAATCGTTTCCTTCATATAATTTATCCATTATTTGATTTGATAAACGTTTAGTTGTATTATGTTCATTATTATTATGTGCATTATTATTATGTGCATTATTATTATGTTCATTATTATTATGTGTGTTATTATTATGTGTGTTATTATTATGTACATTATTATTATGTGTGTTATTATTATGTGCATTATTATAATTACGAAGAATATAACTATTATAGAGATGGTTTATTTTTTTATTATAATATAAATTATAGTCTTGCATATTTTCTTTATCTATATACATTTCATGACCATGTCTATAATATTCATTTGTATTGATGTTAATAGATGTATTATCAATATGCGAGTTTATTTTATTTGTAATAAAATTATATGATTCATCATATGAATAAAAATGAAAGACTTCACTTTTTACTATGTCATCTAAAAAAGAATGAAAATCTTTTTTATAAAAATTGATTTTATCATTTTGTTTTTCATTCATTTGAATATTTTTTTTATTTCTATTCACTTCATTATCTGTTTTATTATTTTTTACTATAAGATCATTATTATTATTATTATTATTATTATCGATAGTAGATTTATCATGGTTATATTCAAAAGGAAAGTTATTTTCATCTATACCTCTGTTTATATTCTGAATGAATACTTTTTCATCATTTAATAAATTGGTACCTTTTTCTTGATCTGCCTTATAAATTGGAAAATAATCATTAGTATTATTATTATGCATATATATATTATTATGATTAATTATTTCGTTTTTAGTAGATATAATTTCTATCCACATATTTTTAATATCTTCTTGATTTGTTTTTGAAGAATTCTTTAATTCTAATATTAAGAATTTAACTAAATTTATCCATTTTTTTTCTCTTGCTTTATATATTTTTAATTGTTTATCTACATTTTTAAATTGTTGTATGGTACTTTTATATTTCATACATTCATTCTCATAACATGTATTTGTTAACATATTTAAACGTTTTTTTTCCTTATCATAATTTTCTTTTAATTCAATATATTCATTAGTACATATTTCCAATTTTAATTTTGTTATTCCTATAATTTTTCTTAAATTATATTTCTCATTTAAAAAATCATCCTCTTTATCATTCATATACTTATTATAATATTCTTCATTTTTCTTTTCACCTTTTTCATACTTATTTATATATTCATTAAATAAATTATGTATATTATATATGTAGTTACATGTTTCTACGATAACATTTCGGTATTTATAAATATCACCTAGAAGTTGCCAAAACATATATGTCAGTTTCTTTTTTAAAACATTTAAAACATTGTATCGAGAATATAAAATATTATCTTTTCTATGTTCTACATTTATATTTCTATAATTCATATTTTCATTATCATTATAACATTTATCAGTGAATTTCTTATTTTCTGTCTTCATACATGAAATATATTCATTTTCATCATAAGCAAAATTAAAAATATTTTCATCATTATTATATATATCATTTATAAATTTTGTATAATCCGTATTACTATCATTATCTTCATTCTTAGAAAACCATATATCATTTTCTTTATTCTCATTATTATACCTACCTAACATTTTTAAAAGATACATTAATTCTGCATCTCTTTTGTTTTCTTCCTCAACAGGTTTTAAATATATGAGTGGGAACCATAAGGATGTAAATCCATTTCTTAAATTATTACTATAATTATTATTATTATCACTACTATAATTATTATTATTATCACTACTATAATTATTATTATTATCACTACTATAATTATTATTATTACCACTACTATAATTATTATTATTACCACTACTATAATTATTATTATTACCACTACTATAATTATTATTACCACTACTATAATTTTTATTATTATTATTATGTGTATATCCCACTTTATTTGAAACACCTTTATCATCTTCACTTTTATATTTTCTGAAAAAAATACTTTCCTTATTATCCATACTATTTTCATTAGGAATAACCTGGTTACATTTATTTTTTTTCATAATTTCCAGGTTTGTTTTCCACACTTGTATATGTTCTAATTTCTTTTTATAAAATTCATTTAGAGATAACAACTTTCTATTTTTCTCTTTCAACATTTTTATTTTTTCATTTGTATCCATCTCCTTTTCTAGCCTATGTATTTCGTTGCTTGATATATCTTCCTCTTCTTCTTCTTTCTCTTCTTCTTCTTCTTCTTCTTCAATTATTAATTCTTTTTTTTTCATGTCGTTATTTAATAAAAATGAATAATTGTTTTTTTTCATATTTTTATTTTTGATATAATTGTTGATACCATTATTTCTTTCTTGTTTAATTTTCATATCTTTTAATCTTAACCTTTCTATTTGTAGTAATGAGTTCATATATATTAATAATTTAATTAACCAATTTTCATCTAGCTCTTTAACAATTTGGTTTTCTTCTTTTTTCTTCCCATTCATATATGTATTACTTTCATTATTATTTTTTAATATAATATCATATATTCTTTTCTTAATTTCTTCTATAGCATAATGTTCATTACTTTTTTTGAATATATCTTCTTTAACAAAATTATTGTCCTTTTCAATATATTGTAATATATCATAAAATATTTTATTGTTAACATATAGTTCAGCGTATTCTTTACTTTTTTCTAAGAATACTTGGTTATATATTTTCTTAAGGTGAATCATTTCTTCTTTTATATATTTATTGTTTTCTTCATGTTCTTTATTCTTGTAACTCCACAAAAATTTCAGCTTCTTAAGTGGGTTATCTAATCCATGTGGAATAATAATATTGTTTCTCAAATTATGTTCCTCATGTTTAAAGGGTATATCATTATTTCTAATAAATCCATTTGAAATATTATTATATAATATACCATTAATAGATATGTGTTCCTTTATTTTATCCTTTTCATATATCATAAGATTATTGTTATGTTTTATTTCTGAATAATTAACATCCCTTATGTTATTAGCTCTATCTGAACATTTTAAAGTATTATTATTATTATTATTATTATTTATATGATGATGATGATGATCATCATTATTATTATTATTATTTATATTATCATTATTATTATTATTTATATTATCATCATCATTATTATTATTATTTATATTATCATCATTATTATTATTTATATGATCATTAGAATTGTTCACATTGTTATTCATATCACATTTATTGATCTCCTTATTATTGAGAAAATTATCAATGTGTTCGTCTGTTCCATATTTTTCTCTTTCATTTTGTTCTCCTATAATTATTTGATTAATTTGTTCATTTATTCTATAACCATTATCTTCGTTATAAAGTATATTCAAATCTAAGAGAAGATCTTCCTCTATATGATTTAATTTTGATTCGAAATTTTTTCTTACACTTACTATATTTTCTAAATGCTGATTTTTTAAGAAAAAAATATCTGCTTGATGTTTTTCCTTAAGTTTGGATATTTCTAATATATGAGATGATATTATATCATCTATATTTTTTTTGTGTATATTTTGTATACTTTTTATTTCATCATTTTGGATTCTTAATTCTTTTTTATACATTTTTATTTGATTTTTTAAGAAAAGAATTAAAGATTCCCCCTTCACCTTTTGTTCATTATTATTCCATATAATTTCTAGATTTTTTATATTCTCATGATGAATTATATTGTTTAAAAATATATCCTCTCGATTATTATCTGTTTGTGATGACACATCTACCTTATGTTTATTAAATTGTTTAAAGAAATGGATAGGACGTCTTCCAAAGCATTCATTATTATTATTATTATTATTATTATTATTATTATTGTTGCTGTTATATTTATATGTGTGCATATTATATTTTTCTTTCTTATATAAACCCAAATCATTTTCTAATAGATCCTCCTTACTATTTATCATATCTACATTATTATTCTTTTTATTGTCTTGAAATATCTCGTCGTCCAATCTAAAATATTTAAAAAATTCACTACATGGAGAAGTGCATACATTACTTAAATTGTGTGATACACTCTTTCTCTTTATCCCATTTATATGAAATTCGTTTGAATTCTTTGTTTTTATATCCATATTATCATTATATATATTGGACACATTATTATGCAAATCTTTGTTATATAATATATTATCATCATAACAAGAAATGTTCGAAGAAAAACGATTCCAAGTAACATCACTCAATATCTTATCACTAAAATGTTTATTATAAGATATGGTATCATCATATACACATTTTTCATATCCTACAAAAGTATCACTTTCATCATATTTTTTATCATATTTTCTTTCTTTGTTTGTATAATTACTATTTACTCTAGTATCTAATTCTTCAGTATTTTCCTTATTCATTTCTAAAAAATTTTTTTTTTTCTTGTATTCCTTTGATACTTGCTCCATTTTGATGTTACTATTTGAATTAATGGGGTCCATCATATTTTGTTGTTCTTCTTTGTTATGATCAATTGTATAGGTTTCATAATTATTTATATATTTATCAAAGGTACCTTCCATATGAGAATTTATAGGATAGATCAAATTTATGTGTTCCATTGAACTATCCTTTTTTATATTATCTTTTTTAAAAGATACATTATTTTGCATATCTAATTTTTTATGAGAAGTACTTAATATCTTATTGAATTGGTTATACATTTCATTATATATGTCATCATTTTTTCCCTTGTCATCATTTTTTTCCTTGTCATCATTTTTTCCCTTGTCATCATTTTTTCCCTTGTCATCATTTTTTCCCTTGTCATCATTTTTTTCCTTGTCATCATTTTTTTCCATGTCATCATTTTTTCCCCTGTCATCATTTTTTCCCTTGTCATCATTTTCCCCCTTATCATCTATTACATGTAGATCTTCACACTGAGACATATTCCCAACATTTTCAAATACATTTTTTGGGAGATTAACACTACCTGCTCTAACTAAGCAGGTTAGAGGTTTCTCACTAGACATAAAATCAGTTAATTTTTGATCAATCGGATGTGCTAATATAAAATCACATTCATGATATCTCACTAAAGAATATAAGAAATATAAAATAATTAATGATTCATAACATTGTTTAAAATTATTTTTAACAATATCATTATACTTAATAAAATCTTCTTCAAGTTGTACCTTTTTCAATACAATTTTTATTACTTTCCAATTTTCTTTTCTTTCATTATCACTTGATGGATACATTATAATACTTCCTTTATATTTTTTCATCACTTTTGGCCATATATATTCAAATAGTTCTAAATATATATCACCGTCTTTCAAACAACTAAAGGAAAAATCTTTTCTTTTCAATGTATCCTCTATCCACACCCTTAATTCTTCCTTCCCAATTTTAGTTTCATCCGTCATCATGAGAAAAAAAAAGGGCGGTTAATAAATATTGTAAAAAAAATAAAAGTAAATTCTTTTTTTATTAATATATTATATAGGTAAGTAAATGAATAAATAAATAAATAAATAAATAAATATATATATATATATAAATATATTTACATATGTCCAATACTACTTTGTATTGAGTATACTTTCATGAATATAGGATCATTTACAAATATACATATATAAATATAAATATAAATATAAATATATATATATATATATATATATATACTTTATTATTTTATATTGGAAAAAGGAAAAAAAGAAGAGTAAAGAAGCCCAACATATAAACATACCAAAATATCAGAAAAAAATAAAATAAAATAAAAATAAGCATATATTATAAATATATATATCATTTTGTTCATATACATTTATTTATTTACTCATTAATCCTTACATTACATACATATGTAATTTATTTATGCAAATTTATAAAAGGACGTTCACTATGACAAAATGTTATATGTTATAATGCACTTGTTAATATTGTGTGTATTTTATAGACAAAAAAATAAAATAAAAATTAATGAATGAATAAATTAATAAATATATTATATAACTCTATGTTGCAAATTAAATATAAATAAAAAATAGACAGTTAAAAGTATGAGTAACCATATTTGTATTTTTATTTTTTTTTCAAAGCAACATATATATATATATATATATACAATATATTATATTATTTGCATTTCATATTTTTATTAAACGTAAAATGAAGAAAAGCTAATATATTTCATAATCATCCCCAATAATTGTCCTATATATATACAATAGGATAGATTTTAAATATATATATATATATATATATATATATATATTTTTTGGTTAAATATTATTGTGTCATAGAACATTTTAAAGAATAAACACATGATAAATAACATACATACATAAATATACATATATTTTATTTTTATATTTATCTATTTATTTACACACACTATAAATAGGAACACCTAATTTATCTAATCCTATTACAATGAAATGATTCATTGTATTGCTTTCTTTTATTCGATTATATTTTTCCTTTCGGCTATATTTGCAACAAAAAAGAAAATGGGATAATAGTTATAATACATACAAAAAAAAAATTAGAATTGTTCATGATATTATTTATAAATATAAAGAAGGAATATATTATATAATGGTTCCAGTTATATATACATATATTTTATATGACATGTTTCAATAATATGCTGTAATATATATATATATATATATATTTATATTTTCTCTTTATAAAATATCCAATAAGAAATAATGACATACAAACATTTTAATATCCAGTTGATAGAAAAAAGGAAAGAAGGAATTAAATAGGAGCAAAAGGTTAAAGTAATAAGGATAACATGGAAATTAAATATATATACAGTATATGCATGAATATTATAATTTATTTTTTCCTCCTCATATTGTATTTATTAAATGAATAAATAAATAAATAAATAAATAAATATATATATATATATATATATATATATTAACCTAATGTTATTTTTTTTCATCTCTATGGTGGTTATACATTTAAAAGGGTAAATATATAAAAAAAAATGTTAAAATAAAATAATATTGATATAAGAAATAATATTTTATCTTAAAAAATTAATGAGAATATAAAAAAGCTCATAATTATGTATATATTAATAATTATACAATATATATAGTATATATAATTATATATATAAATATAATATATATATTATTTTTTTATTTTTCGGTCAAAATCTAAAATATTGCACTCATATACGATATTATAAAAATAAAAAAAAAAAGTAAAAATATATTTACCAAATATATATCACATATATATATATAATATCATTATTTGTTGAACTTTCCTAATGAAATGTTAAGAGTTATTATTTACACATAAGTAATTTTTTTTTTTTTAAATTTTTTGTTATATAAATAAAGTAAGGCCAAAAAAAAAAAAAAAAAAATTAAATAAGGGACTATATATATATATATATATATATGTATTTTTAAAGAAAGAGGAAATATATTTATTAATACCAACGAAAATACTATATTGAATGATATATTTATAAAGGAAAAAATATATGTATATATATATATATATATATATATTTATATTTATATTATGTATAAAGGTTGAATATATTAATTTAGAGATTATTAAATTATGTGTGAAATACAATGGAAAAGTATCGAGAATTTGCTGACGCGTCAACTGGAATAAATCCTTTTTTACCTGTATGGGTAAATAAGAAATTAAGTTTTCAAGAAAAGTTGTTAAAATTATTATTATTTCCAATAGTAGTAATGCGTTTATGTTTTCTTAGTTTGACTTTAATATTTATGTTTTTTTTAAATAGCTTGTTGAAAATATTAATATTTCAGTGTATAAAAGATTTTTTTTATCAAATAATACAGACAATATATTGTAGATTATTATTATTTTATTTAGGCTTTTTATATCTAGATGAACAATATGCAAATAATAAAAGAGTAAAAATCAAATGTACTAAACAAAAAATTCCATTCACATATGATACATATGGTCATATTTTTTTATCTAATTTTACTTCTTTTGTTGATATATTATATTTATCATTTAGATTAAATCCATTATTTATTGTAATAAATAAAAATGGAAGTTTATCACCTGTATGTTTTTATGATTTAATAAAATTGTCTTTAAAATTTTCCATACCTAATAAAATGGGAATATTTAAAAATATAGAACAAATACATAATTATGCTAGAACTCATAAAATTAAAAATGTTGTTATTTTTCCAGAAGCTATGAAAAGTAATGGATCTTGTATACTCTTATGGAAAAATGACATTTTTCAAAATTCAGATCTTGTTCTAAGAAATAAATGTAATATTATAACTTTTATATATGATGAAATTAATATAATTAATAAAAAACTAAATCATTTCTATACTTCTCCACATACAGTTTTCCATCCATTTATTCATATAACCTTTCTATGTTTTAATATTTATAATAAAATTAAAATTGTATGGATAAGTGAAAAAGATATATCTCAAGCCATAAAAGAACAAAGCTTTAAAAATAATGATGAATTTGTATACTACTTGAGAAATATAATGGGACAAATGAAACCTACAGGGGGAACCTTAGTAAACGTTAAGGGAGAAATGTTGGAAAAATTTGTTAACTACTGGAATATGACCAGAAAAAAGGCATATCTATAATGTATATATAAAAAAATAATATGGATAGCAAATATTATCCTTTTTTTTTTTTTTTTTTTTTT
>NC_033659.1:1890782-1893639 GCF_001601855.1 Plasmodium reichenowi | reverse complement strand
AAATGTTATTCTTAATTTATTTTTGTAATTAAAAACAAGATATATTAATTATAAAAATTTACAACTTTTTAAATATCCAATATATTACATTCCATTTTATATCTTATATTTTTACAAAGTACAATTGTTCTACACCCAAAAAAAAAAAAAAAATATAAATAAATAAATAAATAAATATATATATATATATATATATATATATTTAATGTAAATGTATTTATGAAATATTAAGCCTTTAATACAATAATACATATATAGATCGTCATACACATTTTATAACACTATACATATATATATTTAAGGTTTATATATGAACGCAAAAAAAAAAAAAAAAAATAAAAAAAAAACATATACATATATATATATATATATATATATTATAAATCTTCATCGATATTTATAATAATTTATTTTTATCAACTTTTAAAAGTTTAATGTTCCAAAATTTTATTTTTGTATACCTTTTGTCTCATTTCATATTTCCTTTTTCTTTTTTTGAGCAAATTATTTTATAATTTTATAAGAACACTATAGTAATTAATGTCAAAATGAAAGGTATAGCGTTTCGCCTTTTCGTTTTTGTTCTTTTCGTTTATATTACCAATTATAATGTGACATATGGCCAAATATGCACATCGGATATATGCCAAAAGTGCTGTCATCCTACGAACGATGGTTTTTCTTTTTTATTAAAAAAAATAACAATAAAAGATACAAAAAAGAAAATGACACATTATCATACATACATCTATATTTTTTTCTTCTGTTAAATTTTCTTTTTTAGGGTGTGAAAATAATTTTTATAAAACTATCAGAGGAAATTATTATACCGATAGAACATATTGCCAACAGTGTGATTGTAAAAATCCCGAAACAGGTATATGAGAACATGATAAAAAATTAAATAAAATAAGAACACACAAATTAATATAAATATATGTATATTTTCCAGAAATATATTTGACACAAAATAATTTTTATATTAAGAAAATATACGACACGTTCATATAATTTAACATATTTTGTCCTTATTAACATGAAAATAAAAACAATGTAATATATAATATATATATATATATATATATATATATATATTTATTTATTTATTTTTTTTTTTTTGATCGTATTAAGGATGTGGGTGGATAGCTCAAAAATATGAAAAAGTAAATTGTACCAGCTGTTCGTTTCTCAAACATGCTTCAATTAAGTATAATAAAACATATTAAAGTTATACCATTTATTTTTTTATGATTATAGCATTTAAATCATATAATATATATATGTACAAATAATTTATAGAGTAAAATATTTTGATACCTGTGGTTGTGGCCATAAACTAAAACATGGAACTTTAAGAATTAACATTTAAAAGGTTATGTTTGACTTAGATCTTCAGGTTAGTATTATAAAATATATTACCCACAAATCATTTCTATAAGCAAACATAAGGTTTTCTTTCATAATTTATTTTTATGTATAATATTATTTTTATTTCTTTTATTGTTTTTATTTTTTTCTTGTAATTATTAAAACGAGTATGTTTCATTTTTGTGCATAAAATGAGAAAATATAAATGCATATATATTTTGTGTAGTTTAATAAAGTATGATGATGATGCAAAGCGGATATGAAAATACACATATATATATATATATATATATAAATTTTATGAAGTATAGACAAAATGTTATTATAAATATAAAATTTTTTTTTTTTTTTTTTTTTTGTTAAAAAATGTTGCTTCGTTCATAAGACATTTGTTAATTAATAAAATAAGCCTTATGAATTTTTTTGGTAAAAAAATAAAGAAATATGAAATCAATTTGATCTACATTTTGCCCAACACATCGTTCTAGGAAAATTACTGATGGTACATTTTTCTCTTCTTCTTATATACACAGGATCTGAGACATAACTTAGTGTTGGTAAACGATATTTTTCACTTAATTTCATATCGGGAATTCTTTCATAATAAGGACCTTGAGCATAACTCACTAATGGAACATCATATAATATATTCTTTGTATAAAATTCTGTATCTATTTGATGATAATATAAATCAGGGTTATTATAAGAATTTAATATAATCCGTTCTGTTGGGATATATGGAAAGCTAGAAGTGCCTTCATTGTTATAAAGATTGTCAAGATCGTTGTAGGTGTATGTTCTTTCAGTAATTTTTACCTCATCTCGTTCTAAAAATTTAAAATAAATAAATAAATAAACATATATATAATAAAATTATGTTATCTTATAACCGTACATATTTATAATCATTTTAAAACTTCAATAAATAACAAATACTTGTACGAAAAAATAGAAAATAAATAATATAATAGAACACATATGTATTATTATTTTTTTATTATAATTAAATATTCACCACAACAACAATTACATGAATTGCAAGCTGAACAAGTAGACTTCTTAAATAAATTCATTTTTTATATATTTCGTATGAAACAAAAAATATATACATATATATATATATATATATATATATATATATCGGAAAAGAATAAATATTGTATTTATGTGTATGCCACTATTTTTATCTTACCATTTTAAAATTGAAAAAATTACAATTTTTTGTAAAAAAAAAAAACTAAAAAATGTGTAATTTTATAATAAAAGTTAGATAATGCTAAAATATTTTTGTAGAATGTGACAATTAAAAGAAAATATATATATATAATTTCTTTTTATTTTATAACCTTCATTTTAATAAGATATTTATTTTGTTTTTCCATTTGAACAAATATAAAGTAAATAAGTTGTATAGTAAATATAAAAGAAGAAAAGATATATATATATATATATATATATATATATATATATATATATATATATATATGAA
>NC_033659.1:1887520-1890682 GCF_001601855.1 Plasmodium reichenowi | reverse complement strand
TCATACGAATATAAATAAAAATATATAATATTTTTTCATATTTATTTTTAAACTACCAAAAATAAGGAATATTTTTATATTTTATACTCTTTTAAAAACAATATTGTGGTAAAAAAAAAAAAAAAAAAAAAAAAACTGTTATTTTATTTTTTCATAGTTCAAAAATATATATTAAGAATAAAAGAAATTCTTTTTAATTATATACATATATATTATATATATATATATATATACATATTATCTATAATATACACATGCATAGAATTTGAAAATAAAAAAAAAGGAATAAATAAAATATTTATATTATACATATATAGTATCTTATGAACAGTAAAAAAAATAATAAATAACAAAATAATTTTATTAAATTTATTCTACAATTGTTTTTTTGTATCTTTTTGAATATTTATAAAATAAATTTTCAAATTTATTTGTTTTAAAAAGTGAATTTTTTTTTTTTTTTTTTTTTTTTTTTTTTGTAAAATGGGTATTACTATATGTAACATATAAATCAGTTCATATATGTAAAAATTATGAAAATAAAAAAACATTAAGTGGAATTATATAAAAATATTTATTAAAATTGGAAAATATGGTTGTTCCTCCTCAAAAATTAATTGTTCATTATCATCATTGTTCTATAAAAGATATTGGAGATATCTATATAAACTATTTAAATGTTCAATTATTTTTTTTAAAAAATGTTTTAAATTGTTCATTCTTACTTCTAGTAGAAGAAATACACCCTTATAGTAATTATGGATCTTATCCATATGCTTTTAATACATTGGAGGGCAACACTTTAAATGATGTAGAAATTATTGACTATATGAAAAATGTACAAAAAAAGAAAAAAAAAAGGAATATACGGAGATATACTAAATAAATTAATTCACAATATATATATATATATATATATATATATATATATATATACTATATTTATTTTAATTTTTTAGATTTATTTATTTGATTTGGTTGAATATGATTTATATGCAGGAGTAATAAACGAACTAAAGATAATATTGGTATGCTCAAAAAAAAAAAATATATGTACTTATAAATAGAAACAGAAAAATTTTTAATACTATATTATTTTCATAATATTTTTATTTATTCCTTTCAGACATATTACATATGGGAAGATGATAAAATATTTAATAATTTTACGAAGAAAATTTACGAAGATAAATTTTTTTATATATACTATCATTATTTAATAAGGTACAGAGAATGGTTTTATTTTTATTTTTAGTATTGTTTCATCAAAATAATAGACGTATTTATATTTACTACTATATAAATAATTAAATATTATTATAATTTTATATAAATATATACATTTGTAAATATCTTGTAGGAAATTAAAAAAGGAGAATAGGAAAATATGCCAAGAGAGAGGATTAGACAATCATAAATTTGTTAGTATTAAAATAATTTATTTGTTATATTTTATACTCATTGATACATAAATATATATATATATATATATATATATATATATATATATATATATATATGTGCTTAAAACATTTTAATATAATACTTATTTATAAATATTTCAATGTTTCATATATTTCTTTTTTATAGAATATATCTAGATTAAAAACCATTTTACATATATTAGATAAAGCTATGATGAATAGTAATAATTCAGATATAAAAAGTGACAGCGTCAGTTATTTTCATTCCTTATGTTTTTCAATTCTGTCGATATTTTATTCTATTCCCTCACAATGTAATACATTATGATATATGTGTATAATATTTATTACAAAATATTAATATATGTTATATATAATTTTGTAATAACATGGAAAATATATAAATATATATATATATATATATATATATATATAAATACATTTATATTATTTCTGTTTTTTTTTTTTTTTCTTATTTTCGTACTTTATAGTTAATAACGAATTACAAGATATTTTGTTGTCAAGACCCAAATTAATTGAATTTGTTAAAAATATGAACGATAAATATAAAATATGGAAAAACGAGAAATCCTTTCTTATGGGTATTCGTAATGCATATCACAATAGATAATACAATAAAAATTTAAAGAATCAAGTTATATTTATTTGAATGAATTTAATAATATAATTTTTTTTTTTTCTTTTTTCTTTTTTTATTTTTTTTATAAAAGGAAAATATTAAGACAATTTGAAAAAAAATACTATTACCAATAGTAATATGCATAACAACAAAAACAAAAAAAACATGTTGAATTAAAATAAAATAGAAAAAATTATATGATTTTAATTTTTCAGTAATATTCATATTATAAATATAAAGATATAAGTAACGAATCGTTTGAAATATATATATATATATATATATATATATGTATATAAAACAGCCAGTTTAATTGTTCAGGTTTTACCTAAACAAGTCAGGCCGATAACCATATTTTTTTAACCATCCTTCTCTAGCTGTTTGAAAAAAAGCCATTTTCGCCATTCTTGTAAATTTATATATTCCCCTTGAATATCCTCCCTGTATACATCTCATTCGTATTCTATTAATGCCAACCTATAAATGAAATATTAAAAAATAAAGAAGATATATATGAATAATTATTGTTGAACATATATATATATGTATATTTATTTATCCAAAATATTATTTAGTAGGTTATATACATTTTTTTTTTTTTTTTTCCATACTTTATTGTTAATTCTTATATGACCCTTAAATCCCAAATTCTCGAAAATGTTTTTATAAACCCTTGTATTTACTTCTGATTCCATAAAAGCTCTTCTTGCTAAAATGTCTCTAAATACTCTTCTATTATAACTCGGAAAACCTAAAGGAACCTGATTCAAATATGGTCCAGGATCTCTCGCTGCCATTGTAAATGATATGCCGTAAAATAAAACAAGGGAAAAAAAATATATTCGTGTTAATATAAAGATTTCTTGAGCTATATAATAATAAGCGAAAAGAAAAAAATTAATAAATAAGGGATAAAGTGAAAATAAAAATGAATATATATGTATATTATTTATATAAAGTATGAATATGCCTAAAAAAGAAAACAAAAAAAAAAAAAAAAAAAAAAAAAAAAAAAAAAAAACCAAAATTAAACAAAAAAAAATTAAAAATATTTTATAAATAATTTTTATACTTTTATATATATAAAAATATAAAAAA
>NC_033659.1:1882209-1887120 GCF_001601855.1 Plasmodium reichenowi | reverse complement strand
AAAAAAAAAAAAAATATATATTTTTTAAAAAAAAAAAAAAAAAACCAAAAAAAAAAAAAAAAAAAAAAAAAAAAAAAAAAAAAAAAAAAAAAAAAACCCCAAATTATGCACCAAAATATTAATAATATTGTATATATGATTCTTATCCTTATATATATATATATATATATATATATAATATACATATTTCTACTAATACATATATTTATAATGCTAAAAAATAAGCCTAATAAATGTTCTTTTATGCTATCAATTTATGAATTTCACATTTCATCAAATTATCACGCATATATAAAATTAAAATTCATTATATTATTATTATTTATATTATATTTATATATTTCAAATAGTAATAAATTATTTATATATACATATTTTTTTTATTTTATTAATATATTTTATTTCCTTGTTTTGTTTATATATATGTATATATAAGTTCATTCTGTGTATATATTCTTTACATATGATGTTATAAATCTAAATGTTAATACACATGGGAATATATACATACATAAATATGTAGTAATACACAAATATTTGTACATATTAATTTTTTAAGTTTAATTTAATATAAAATAATCAATATATATATATATATATAATTTATAGTATCTTAACAAAACATATAAATTCTTTTAAATAAACAAATTTGTTAAGTTTTATAGTTGGTGATGAATAAATATTCATACAAGAATAAATAACAAAAAAAATAAAATAGTAATAAAAAAAAAAAAAAAAAAAAAATCTATATGAAAAATAATAATAATAATAAAATAAAGAAACAATAAAAATATATATTATACGAAATAATTATTATTATTTTAATAAATCATAGAGGATAATTTATGTCATATCCATACTTAAGATAGATATTTTATCCATAATTTACCTTTTTCTAAAATATTTTTTCATTCCTGTGTATATATTATGTTTTAATATATACAATAATATATATATATATATATAATATTTATTCATATTTATATTATTTCTTTTGCAAATATTTTGGTTTTATGGTTATGGTTTTTATTTTTTTATCATTTACAGTTTCTGAACTAATATTACACAAATTTTTAATATATTTTTGAACTATAAGAAAATTATCATTTTTTTCTCTTATATTCAATGTATCTAACAATGTCATGATATTCATTTTTCCGTTATTTTTTTCTACAATTTTTACAATAAGTTTAGCACAGTTATCTTCTTTTATTTGTATTTCTTTATTTTTAATTTTTTCTTTAATATATTCATTGAATTTGTTAAATTTATCATTGGTGCTTAATCTTCTTTTTAACTCTTCTTGTGTTTTTTCTTGGTTAATCTTAGGTGTATCTTTTTTCATCTCATTATGATCATCGTGTGTATTTTTTTTGTTATCATTGCTATTTTCTTGATCTTCTTGTTCATCTTCTTCATAAAAATGTTTATTATTATTTTTTTTATTTTTTTCTATTTTATATTTATCTTTTTCTCGTTCATTTTGTATCTTTTTATTATTTTTCAATTGTTTTTTGTTACTTGATTTATCATCATCACTGTCTTCTTCGTCATCATCATCGTCATCTTCCTCATCATCGTCATCATCTTCCTCTTCATCATCATCTTCTTCGTCTTCTTCATCATCATCATCGGAGTATTGATTAAGTTCATCATCTTCTTCATCATTTACTTGTTGTTTTAATAGAGATCGCATAGCTTGACCATATGATGTTAGTTTATATTGATCATTATCCGAGTTGTTTTCAGAATCATCATTATCATCATTCTCATCGTCAAAGTCTTCTTGTCCAGATACTTCTTCATTTAAATCTTCATCATCACTTTTCCTTCCATCATTATTATAATCCCAATTAACTTTACTTTTTCTTAACGATGTAATTGAAAGAGCAGAATTGACATATTCAATTTCTTCTTTATTTTCTCCTCTTTTTAATTTTATTAAATTTTTGATTCTTCTTTTTTCTTGTCTTTTTAACCCTAAATCATCATCATCGTCATCCAAATCTTCTGATGAATCACTAGGTAATATATTTTTTTTTTTTTTTTTTTTTTTTTTTTCTTCTTTAGCTTTGATATTTAATTTATTTTGTTCTTCTTTGTTTCTTAGTCTTTCTATTATATCATCTATCCTTTTATTATCCATCTGTGTTCTCAGTTTTTCTTCAGAATTATCTACGTTAAATTTATTTAAAGTTTTTGAGGACAAATTTGGTTCAAACACTTGCCAGCTGGATACAGGATAGATATCTGAATATTCTTCATTTTCTATTAGAACGAAAAAAACATCCGTATCTAAATTACATTTTTTTGAAACATAAGATTTGTGATTTATTCGCATTTTTTCGATGCTCGCGTTTTTCAAAACCCAAGAGGAAGAATTGTTGTTATTTTTATTTAAGGATGAACCATTATCAGTATCTTCATCCTTGCACTAAAGGAAAAAATAAAAGAAAAAAAAAAAAATGTAAATAAATGATTAAGTACATATAGGCATATTCCATGTATATAATATGTATACACCAATCACATAAATATATAATATGATATAATATAATATTACTATAAATGTTATGGGGGAAGTCAATTTGTTTAATTCTTTGTTATCACTAAACCGAGAAACAAAATATTTTGTACCATCCTCTGGTTTATTTATTCTTATTCTCTTGTTCCCATATTTGGACAAGGTAAAATCCGAATATTTTAAAGCATCAGAAGATGCTTCATTCATTTTTAAAATAATAAAAAAAAAAAAATAAATAATATTTACCAATTTATATAAATAAATATGCAGCGTACATAATCCTCTTAAAATTGATCATACTGTATTAATTATAAAATCACAAAAAAGTATAATATATATATTTTTTATTCTTTTTTATTAATTTTATTTATTTATTATAACTGCATTTTTTTTTTATTTTTTTTATTTGATCAGAAATAAATGTAAAACTTGGTAAAATCAGGAATATGGAAAAGGGTATGACAAAAAAAATTAAAAAATAACAAAAATATATAATATATACTTAAAAGGATATATATATATATATTTTTTATTTTCCGTTTATTTTTATTTTTATTTTTAATTTTAACTTTTATTTATTTATTTATTTATTTATTTTTATTTATTTTATTTTATTTTTTACCGTACCATAGTCCTACTACAATTATTTATATGTATACATAACTCTAATATAATATAATATTATTATCGACGCATATATATTATTTGTATGTATAATATTATATATATAAAAAAAAAAAAATTTATAAAACAAAATGATTATACATACATATATATATTTTTATATACCCTGTTATAATTTTATATCTCTTGTTTGATTTTTTTTTAAAATAATATAATATGTAAAGTTTTTAAAATATTAATCTTAATACCTTAAGAAAAATTTATCATATAAAAAACAAAATAATGATTTGCATTTAAGCATTGTTTTTTTATATCTCTACAAAAAGAAAAAAAAAAAAAAAAAAAAAGACATGGCAATAATAACAAAAAAAAAGAACCAAATTATAAAAAAAGGGAAATCAAAAAATATGGTTCCAAGTATGAAAAACAGTAAAGATGGGAAAAAAGTAGGAGAGAAAAAAAAAGATAAATATAATATTTGTTCCAATCCGTTTTTACAAAAGGAAGATATAAAACCGTTTGATGTAAGTAATATGGAATATGACGACACTGAGTCCGAAATTGAGGAAGAAAAGAAATTACAACAGCAAAAAATTCAACAAGATAAAGGTAATAATCACAAATACATACATACATATAATATATATATATATGTATATGTATATACCAAAATACAGGATCTTAGTAAATATACCATATACTTTAATTCACAAATATATTAAAGATCAATTTATAATATATATATATTTTTTCTTGTTTCCATATTTTTTAAATTTTGTAGCTTCTTTCAACTTATTGCTGAAAAAAAGAATTAAACAGATGAATAAACAAACGGAAAACATTCAAGACAAAGAAGATGATAGGTAATACAAAAAGGAGAACCAAAAAGATATAACATATATTATATATATATATAAAGCATTTTTTCTTTTTTTTATATTATAATGATTTTTATATATCATATTAACACATACATATAATAACATATACATTTTTACATCTTATTATTTTTATAGATATACGTTTCAAGATGAAATTGCTGATTTTGGAAAAAGCTGGTACGAAGAAAAACTAGTTAATGATATCCCAAGAAAATTGACCATTTTTTAAAAATTAAAATATAATAATATAAATAAATATATAAATAAATAAATAAATAAATACATTATATATATATATATATATATATATATATATATATATATATATATTAATTCACAATATATTAATATATGTCTACTTCATTTTTGTTATAATATAATTTTTTTTTTTGTTTCTTTTTTAACTTATTAATAAAATATATATATATATATATATATAATTCATGCCGCCTATTAAAATTTACCTTAGTATAATTCTTTTTATTGTTTATGTGTCATTTTTTTTTATATATTCAAAATATGGATAATTTATTTTATAAATAAATATATGTACATATATATATATATATATTTCCCCATATTTGAAGTATTTCACTTTTTTCTTTTTTATCTATAAATATAACTTTCTTCCATTTCAAAAATTTTTACAAAGCAATAATCATTTTTGCTCTAATAAAAATAAAAAAAAAAATTGTCAACTCGCAATGCTTTTTGTTAATAGAATTAAATTATAAATTATAAACATATATATTGTATTTATATACTATTATTAAAAATTTGGACGTTTTCATGTTTTTTTTTTTTTTTTTTTTTTCTATTTTTTTTTATTTATTTTATTTATTTTTTATTTTTTATTATTTTTTTTTTTTTTTTTATATTTTT
>NC_033659.1:1877722-1882109 GCF_001601855.1 Plasmodium reichenowi | reverse complement strand
TATATATCCGTATATAATATATACATGTTTTATATATAAATTTTATGAAAAAATTGTTTTTTTTTTTTTTTTTTCTTTTTCTTTGTTTTTGGTCTAAAAACTGTTAATTATAAATATATATACCTAAATTTATATATATATAATATTTAAACGGTTCCTTTTATTCCTTTTAAATTTTGATAAGTTTCAAGAAAGTCTGACCATTCTTCATATGGTGACTTATCAAAGTTTGTAACTTTCCATAAATCAGGTGTTAAATAACCGTATGTTTTACTCAAAGCGTTGAAAATGGCCTAAAAGAGGGAAGAAGGAAAAAAAAAAAAAAAAAAAAATGTTATAAATAAATATATAAGTATATCTACACAAACACGCACATATATATATATATATATATATATTTATATTTATATTTATATTTATATTTATATTTATATTTATATTTATATTTATTTATTTATTTATTTATATTAACACGTACCCTCAAAAAATTTCCTTTCGTTTTTGTTTTTCCACAAGATGATGAGAAGCAATCCTTTATACCAGCAAAGTTCAACATTTTTTTAGTTGTTGGAGCTCCGACAATTTGAGTACCTCTTGGAGCTGGTACTAAACGAATACGAACACTACCACATTTTCCAGAAACTTTCATAGGGACAGTATGTGGGTCTCCTATCTTATTACCCCAATATCCTCTTCTTACAGGTATCAAGGAAAGTTTTGCTGAAATAATAGCACCTCTAATAGCTGTAGCTACTTCCTTTGCACATTTTACACCTAAACCACAATGACCATTACCATCACCAATAGCAACAAAAGCTTTAAATCTTGTTCTCTGACCAGCTCTTGTTTGTTTTTGTACAGGCATTATTTTTACAACATCATCTTTTAATGGATGAGAACATTCATTAGGTTGAAAAAAATAATCTATTATTTGATATTCTTTAATTGGTAATGAATGTAAATATATTTCTTCAATAGATACTATCTTTCCTTCTTTTACTAATCTACCTAATTTGGTTACAGGAACCCAATTTTTTAAATCATCTTCTGCAGAGCCTCTTCCTCTAAACAAATTAAACAAACAAATATACACATACATATATATATATATATATATATATATATCATATATATATCATATATATATCATATATAAATATGCTTTCCCTTTTTTTTTTTTGTTTTACCTTCCTCGTGCTCCTCTGCCGCCTCTTCCACGAGTTCCTCTAACACCTCTTCCAAAACCTCTTGAAAAACCTCCTCTATCTATAAAAGAATAAAATAAAGTTTTTACATATGTCATTAATATAAATACGTATGTATACTTTTTGCAATATAAGAACTGTAGATTCTTCACAAGCAGTTTTCAGCTTAATCAATATATAATTTTTTATACTGTACAAATTCTTCATATAATAATATATTCTTTATGTACATAAATATACTCTAACACTTATACATATGATATAATAAAAAAAATTATACATACATATATATATATATATATATATATATATACATTTATTTTTCCCTCCCACAAAAAAAACAAAAATATTTATATATATTTACATTATTCATTTTTATTGTTTCCACTTTTCCTTACCTTCCATTTTTTTTTATTAAGATTAATTATTATATAAAGAATGTTACTTCTTTTCTTTATTTTTTAATTTACCGCTTTTTATTATATATATATATATATATATATATTATAATATATATATAATATTATAACATATAAAATTAATAAAATATATATATATTTTTTTTTTATAATTAAAAAAAAAAAAAATTAAATATATATATATAATATATATAATGTATAAATAATTTTATTTTTTTTTTAACATATATAATAATTATATAATAAATGTATGTATTTTATTTTATTGGTATACTTTTCTTTATATTTAATTATATATATTATATAAAAAAAAAAAAAAAAAAAAAGGTTTTTTTTCTTCTTGGTTTTTTTTTTTTTTTTCTTAATTTTTTCTTTCTTTACATTAATATATATATATATATATAATATAATATATTTTATTATATATGATATATTTTTTATATACAAAATTATTATTACATATTTTAATTTTTTGTGTTTTTATTTATTTTCTCATAAACATTTTAATTTTCTACTATATGATGAGAGCATTTATATTTTATTAAAAAAAAAAAAAATAATAATAATAATAGTAAATATATTTTGATTGTATTTATATAAAAAAGGGGTAAAAAAAAAATTTTTCTTTTTTTTTAAATGTTCATATATAAAAAATATATATATATAATTTAATTTTTCTTTTTAATATGTTCATTATAAAGAATATTTTATATTCATTTATTATAATTTATATAATATAATATATAATAATATATATATTATTATTATAATATTATATTTATTTATGAAAAAAATATGTAATAATTTTCATTATTATATTTATAATATATATATTAATTTATATACATACATATTATAATATAAATAAATAAATGTTGATAATAATATTTGATATTAACTTTATTTAATAATTATAATATAAAATAAATATATTACAAAAGAAATCTAAGCACATTTATAAAATATTATATATATATATATATATATAAATATAATTTATAAATAAAATATATTATATATATATAATGTAATAATTATTAATTTTATTATTATAAAATATTTCATATATTGTCGTTTTTGTTTTTATGACTATATTTTATAATATATATATGTATACACATAAATAAAGTTTTTTTTTATATTATAAAATATATATATATATATTATTATTTAATATATGTATTAAAATATAATATAGTTTTAATCTTATACCTATAAATATATTATATATAATATATTATATAATATATATATATATATTTATTTATTTATTTATTCAAATTAATTATTTTTTATTTCTTTTATTTATTATAATATTTATAATAATAAACATTATAATAATATATATATTAATTATACATATATAGAGATTAAAAAAATATATGAACTCTTTAGAATATAAATAACGAAGAAGACCTACATACAAACCCCTTTTTTTTCTTGCATATATATATATTATATCTCTAAAAAAAAAAAAAAATCCAGGGCAATATTTTAATATTATAAGTTATAATGTTTTATGCACGTACTAATATTATAAATAAAAAATATTATATATATAAATATAATATTTATGAATGTTAATCATTTTTTATATTTGAATGCATTCTTTTAAGGTTCTAATATTTTATTATAATATAATAATATTATAATATATATTTGTATTGCGTACATATAAAATAAAATTATTAATATAATATGTTATATTATAATATATATATATAATAATAAATAATTATGATATTTTATTTTATATTTATGAACACCTGAAATATAAGTAAATTATTAAACCCTTTAATATGATTTTATGAAAAAAATAATAAATTGACCTTAATTTATCAATAATATTATGAATATAATATATAAAATAATGTACATTATATTCACGTATATTAATAATTATATATATATATAATAAAATATATTTAACATTTTATTATTTTCATTAAAATATATGTTTTATTTTTTTTTTTCCTTTATCCACAACAAATAAAATTGTGTTTAAAAAAAAAAAAATAGAGGTTTTTAATATATATTATTATAATATTAATATTTTTTATATTATATATAAATATATCGAATACCTATATATTTTTTATTATTTTATCATTTTATTATTTTATTTTTCCACCTTATAATTTATATATATATATATATATATATATATATTTTTAAATAAAGTGTTAATTTTTTTATCCTTTTTAAATATATTTCGTTTGACAATAATTTCAAAATTTATTTTAAATATAAAATGAATAATTGCAAATATTTTTATTTGATTAAATATTATAAATATATATATATATATATATATATATATATTATATTATTTCATTGTTATCCACTTTTATCACCTTACAATTATTATGTTCTAAAAAATGAAATAAAAAAAAAATAAATAAATTTTATAAACACAAATTGTGTATTTTAAAAAATGTTGTTATAAAATTGTTATATGATATTTTTTTTTAAAAAAGAAAAAAAAAAAAAAAAAGGAACTTTTTAATTAATAATAAGACTATACAATTTTTGTTTTTGTGAATTCCACCAAATTTTTAAAAAAATAAATGAAACATTTAAAAAAGGAGTATGAAAATAAATACACTCATGAAAAAATAAGAAAACATATATATAAATATATTTATATTTTTTTTATATTATGATAATATGGTAATATTATTTATACTCGTGCAAAGATAATTAAAAAGAGGTATATTTTAATTTTCACCATATAAGGGTGTAAAAAAAAAAAAAAAAAAATTA